>NW_005304422.1:0-746 GCF_000412655.1 Myotis brandtii
CACACTCCCATTGAAGGAGGCCCCCAGAATGCCCTGTCTGGTGCCAAAGACCTGTTCAGGCCCCTGCATGGTCAAGCATACCACCTGCCCACGGCTGATGCTGGGGTTCTCCCAGACACGGCTGTTATCAGTCCCAGGGGCGAGCGCCCAGTGGGCAGAGGGAGGCAGCTGGCTTCTTGCACTCCCTCTACAATCGCTCTTCCTTAAAGCTGCATGATCTCTTTGGTCCCACAATAAAACAGGGCACAGAGACCACAGGTGGGACTCAGGACTGTCTCACAACATCTAGTTGGTGGAATGTCAGTTACTATCTAGGTCCGACTGTATGATGCTGGGCACCTTAGCTGACCTTTCTGGGCCTCGGCTTCCTATCCACAAAAAGGGGTTCGTGTGGCTCTCGCATCTTCAGGAACCTTCCAGCTCTGCATTCCATGATCTGGGGGCAGGATATGGTTTTTATCAGCCTATTTTGCTCCGGACACCAGCACCTCATGTTGTCTACACAGGATGTTGCCTCAGGAGCCTGGGGACTTGGGTGTTGGCAGCATGGACTCTCCACAGCAAGGGCTTACCCTTCTAACCTCAAAGACAGCCAGTAGCAGGCAGGCCCAGCACGACACGTACTTCTTCAGTTTATACTCAGCAGCTCGCCGAGGCCAAAAATATGCATCATTCCATATTACATCAGGCTCTCGCCACAGTGCCCTGCAGTGCCCACTCCGCACTCAAATGCACTGCACCAATTT
>NW_005304423.1:0-746 GCF_000412655.1 Myotis brandtii
GGCCAATAATGAATGTAACCAATAAGGCATCTTATTAGAAATGAGAAACGTCTAAAATACAGAGTCATGAAAAATTAATGAAAGACTTAACATGTAATTCATTACATGCTAATGAAAGCACTCTAAATTAATCCTTTTCAGATTTTTGGGTCAATGTTGCAATTCATTAAGGAGGTAATATCAACATGTCTCACATCCAAACACTTGTTGGGGGAAAAAGCCTATGACAGAAAAGACTTGGTAAAATTCAGCACTTTTTTGTCTCTTCTCCCAAAGTCCACAAAAATGTCTCTACTTTTGAGACAGACCTTCTTACACTCTCAGTTTAAAAGAACATAATAATACACTATTATGTGAGTCTAATCACCAGCATATGTTGAACATCTACTTGCCTTGTGGTAAAAGGTATTCCATTAATTATGAGTTCACAATGTCATGACGAATTGAGAGTGTAAAGTAGTGGGGAAAACAAGATTTAAGGACAGACAGATTGTTTTTTTAACTCTGGTTGTGTTACTTGCTAGGTCTAAGTCTTCTGGAAAAACATAAACTTTTTGAGCCTCAGTTTCCTTTGCTATAAAATAGTGATGAATCTCAACTAATCGAGATGATAAAAAATATGGCAATTGAGAAGTGACTTTTGTTAAGAGCTGGTATTCTGGAGTCAGCCTGGCAACCTGAGTTTTAATCCCAGCCCCACTCTCTGAGGTTTTATGAAATTGAACAATTTATTCAATTGGGGGGGG
>NW_005304424.1:0-747 GCF_000412655.1 Myotis brandtii
ATTACCATGTTTGTCTATTATTAGATAGGATTTGTATTATAAACTACAAGTATATTAAAAGTGTACTTACAAAAGGAAGAAATGGAGTGAAAACATAAAAAATGTTCAGCCTCACTAGTTATCAGAATTGCAAAATCAAAAAATAGGAATCATTATTTGCTTCTCAAGTGGACAAAGAATTTTTTAAAATTGGTCATAATTAGAGTTGTGATTATAATGCTGCTGGTGGAAAAAGAAATTGCTACAAATTTTCTGGAAAGAAATTTGGCAATATGTATATCAAGCCAATAATTCCATTTGTAGAACTTTATAATGAGGAAGTAATTGGACAGGAACAAACATGTGTGCAAGTACATTAATTAGAGATTTAATATTAATGAAAAATGGAACTAAATGTAAGTGCCCATTAGTAGAGTATTATATAAATACATTGATAACCTCCATGTATGATTATATAGAAATTAAAATAGTATGGTAGATTTATATTTATGGCTATGGAAAGGTGTCTGTGTTATATTAAACTTTACAGAGCAGCATGTAAAATATCCCATATTATGGTGCTACATGGAATTATATATAACAATTTTTAAAATGATCATCAGTATTTGAGTACATGTCTTTTTAGGTTATCTTTTCACATGAATTCATAAATATCTGTACTGATACATATAAAAGCCTAGTAGGATATACATCAATATATTAATAATGTTCATTTATGCCCTAGCCAGTTTGGCTCAGTGGATAGAG
>NW_005304425.1:0-747 GCF_000412655.1 Myotis brandtii
TGATGACTGCACAATAATGTGAATGTATTTAATATCAATGAACTGTACTCTTCAAAATGGCTGATGGTAAATTTTATGTATTTTAACAAAATTATAAAAGTAATATATGCTCATAACAAAAAAATACAAGGACACATTAACAAATAGTCATTCCTCCCTCAACTTGTACAAATAATTTAAGCTTCTATCACATAACATAGAGATGCCATTAGCTTACACTGTTAAGCCAACATTTTCTGAGAGGGGTAAACATTCCTTTATCAGAATTAAGATCAAAATTACAATACTGCTTCTGTTTAGGAGGCAACGTATGAAGCAGAGAAATTTTATTTTATGCAGAGGTGGACGGGGTAGGGGGGATGGAGGGCCACTGCTTAGTGATTAGTATATGATCTGTGTGTTCCCTAAAGTGTATGTCCTAACTGGATAGAGACTTAGGAGGAAATAATTCTTATTAAAGTAGTGGTAGAACAGGGAGAAGATGAGAAAGATGATTATAAACCCTTTTACTAGTACATGCATCACCTTCAACCTCAAAATTATAAAATCATACAGGGAAATGTTCTTATTCTGATTTTAGGGATTAAGTGACTTTTAAGAGGTAACCTGTCGCCCTGGCTGGTATGAATCAGTTGAGCGTCAACCTGTGCACCAGGAGGTTGCTGGTTCAATTCCAGGTCAGTTCATGTGCCTGGGTTTCTGGCTCCATGCCTGGTAGGGAGTGTGCAGGAGGCAGCCAATCAGTGT
>NW_005304426.1:0-747 GCF_000412655.1 Myotis brandtii
TAACTAAACTCTCGCCCACAGTAGATGGGAGTTAGACTGGTCCAACCACTTGGGGAAATGGTTAGGCAATTTCCACCAAAGTGACACAGACCACTCCCTTCGACCCAGCAATTCCATTCCTAGAAAACCTCCCAGAGAAATGTGAGCAGCAGTCACCAAATGATAAGTAGAAGAGTGGCAACAGCAGCTTTCTCTGTGATAGCTCCAAGTGGAAAGCACGCAGGTGCCCACCACCAGTGCCGTGGTAACAGGCCGTGCAGCACACACAGCCATGAGGATGCATGACCGACGGCTACAGCAGCAAGGATGGAGCTCACATACATCCAAGGAAAGAAGCCAGGCAGAGCACACAGTAGGATCTCGTGTGAACTCCACTAATCTGCACTGTCCCACGTCAGGATGGGGTTACTGGTGATTGATGGGGAACGGGTTTGTGCTGGCCTCAGGCAATGAGAGGGTTTCTGGAACTCGGGGATAGTCTTGCTTCTTGATTTGGGTGCTGGTGACCTGGGTGTGTTCAGTTTTTGAAAATTTCTCAAACTGTACCCACATACGAGTGCTTTTCCGTATGTAATGTTACACATCAGTATAATGTTAGACAGATTTAGAAGGAAGCTGACGTTGATTGAGTGCCTGCTGTGGGCCAGGCAGTGCGCATTACTTCACTCAATCCAACATGGCGGTCCTATGAGGGGGGCCTGTCATTCATTCCCTCTACAGTGGGGCCTTGACTTATGAGTTTAATTC
>NW_005304427.1:0-747 GCF_000412655.1 Myotis brandtii
CAGAAGAGCTCTTTCCAGCACAACCATAGCAGTCTATCCTGGGACCTGCTGACACGGAGGAAAGGCTCAGAGCTTAGATTGCAAGGGAGTGTATTGATGTCCAGACGTCCACAATGGTGTGATCATGAACTTGCTCGTGATTATAACGTACGTAAAGGTTGCAGTAGTGATTTCCTCCAAAGGAACATATGACATCCATTCTCCAATCAGGAGGAAGTGTTTCCTGACCAGCCACTCTAGGGGCTGCCCTCCCTTCTTCTGTCATTTCCAAGCTCCCAGGGGAGTAAAGGAACAATAGCTCAGCCCTCAGCTGATGACAGCACACACCACCTGTCGGGCATGAAAGGCTTTGTCCCTGTCACAATGGAGGTGTCTGCATAGAGCAGGGCAGCCTCTCAGGAGGGCATTAAGTAGCCTGTGGGAGAAAACATGGTACATGGGCATGTTGTTTTAGGAGGTTACAGGGTGAGCTAGTATGTGAGTTCACACACAAGGGCAGGAGCTTGCAAGGATTCAATCATTTGCTACCACAAGAGGGCACCACGGTGTACAGATGTGGGGCACCAGGGAAGAGAGGAGGAATGAGGCTCCAAAGCTGTCAGCAATCAATCATTAAGAATCTGAGCAGGCCCTGACCGGTTTGGCTCAGGGACTGAAGGGTCCTGGTCGATTCTGGTTGGGGGCATATACCTTGGTGCGGGCTCCATCCTGCTCGATCCCCAGTGGGGGCATGCAGGAGGCAGCTGA
>NW_005304428.1:0-747 GCF_000412655.1 Myotis brandtii
TCTGGCCCAATGGAAGAAATGGATGATGTTTTCCTAATTTAGTTTACAATGTTGGCACAGAGGCACGAAACAGTTGGGATGTGAAACTTAAATGACCCCAAACATTTGATTGGAGATGCTAAACTAAAAGCAGAATGTCTCTCAAATTACTGCCTTGACTGGATGGCAATTTTATTTCTCTGTAGAGAGAGGAAGTAACCAGGGAAACTACTATTTGGATCTAATTCTAAACAAGAAAGATGTCAGCTAGTGAAGTGAAATAACGAACCTGGGGTAAACACAATGATGTCATTATAGCATATGACAGAGCCCTCTGAACCATCCTACACTCACTCTCTACTACCTCTGCTCCACCTCCAAGTTGTGTGCTTATCAAACATCTGTTGTGTTTCCTTCCAAACCTACTCATCCCAGTTGCACTTACTGTGGATTAAGAAATTTAAATTTAATATTATACGAACTGACCAAATATTAGTGCAAAAAGAAAAGAATTGTTAACTAAGTTAAATGTTTTGGAAAGTTTTGATAAAGAATTCTAAAAGTAATTGTTAAATTAGGTATAGGCAATTCAACAGTGAACATCATTTGAAAACTTAATAACTGCAAAAAAATATAGATCTATTTGGATGCTGTGATCAGATTTTTTATACAAGATTTGCCCAACTTAAAGGAAATAAAAACTGAAAATTATAGATGATACCAAAAAATGACAGTAGGGAACTCTAATCAATTTAAAAAAAAAAAAAA
>NW_005304429.1:0-747 GCF_000412655.1 Myotis brandtii
AATATATTTTAAAAAATAAAAATAAAATAAAAAGTATCTCAGAATTGTGCCCTCTAAGGATCAACATGGAGAAATGTTTATCCACTGGCTTCCATCCCCATTGGTTGGGGGTTGCCACCCTTTAAGATTGTTCCTTGATGAGTGCCAACCAGGCCCCCACTGGCATTCCCAACCATCGTGTCACAAAAGAGCCAGTAAATAGCTAAAAATACTCAGCACATGCTTGAACCAAGGTACTGTCACTGGAAGGATATCAAAACCTGCACAAAGCCATTTGCCATAGTGGATCCTGAAGTAAGGGCTGAGACTAAGAGAATCTGAAGTGTCCAGTATGGGGTGGGCTCTTTTTCTTTCCCCTTTTCTTTAACATACCTTTTAACTTGCAGGACTTTTAAAATAATAAGTGTGTGATATGTTTATAATGATGATATGTCAGATCTTTTCTATGTACATCTCTATTTGCAATGGAGGAGTTCCTTGACAGGTTCTCTACAGTTCATTTTGTGCTGATTTCTCCATTGTAACTGACCTTGAGGATCAACTGTGCAGCAGACCTGAAGATACGGGCCACAGCCTTGTAGGAAGGAAGAGCTTCTGTGGACTTCTATGGGATTTAACTTGGATTCTTTGTTCCTTAAGTGCCCTTCCACACTCACAGACGAGGCCAGTTCCCATGGCTTTAAATAAAATTTGAATTTGTCAACAATTCCTAAATTTGTATCTCTACCTAGACCTCACCTCACAGTT
>NW_005304430.1:0-747 GCF_000412655.1 Myotis brandtii
TTGGTGTGTATAAAAATAGAACTTTAAAATAGGTGTATTTCACTGCTATGTCTTTGGGAAGAAAGTTGAAGCAGGAAAAGAGAGAGTGAAGATTTACAGTAGCAAGCATGGAGCAGTATTTTCATCATACTCCATCTAATTTCTTTGGCTGAGTCCTATGCTGAACATTAGATCTGAGTGACCTGAAGGAGACATAATGACCCAAAGGCTACAAATATGTAAGAGTTCAAAATAGCAGATTATTTTATCTGATGAAAAATTGAAATGATTTTAAATGCTTGAAGGAATATGTGATGATTTCCAAATTCTACTGTGCAAGTAATTCTGAATCAGCTGGTTTGAACTGAAACCCACACATAGATTTGCATTTTAACAAGTACCTTGGGATTATCTGATTGCAAAATACTGGAATAGGAGTAAGACCTTATAGCTTGATTGTGCTATATAATGGGACATTGCAAAAGGCCAAGAGGAAAATGAATTTTTAAATTAAATTAGAATTTCTCTAGGGTAATTCCTATTTAAAATATTCATGTTGTAAATTATTTCCTAAAGATAAAACACCCCTCTTCACTTCCTCTCTGCTTTTTCCCTCTACTTCAATGCATTTAAAACTAGGAGAAGATATGTTTGGTGTTTGTCCTCAAATGAATACAAGCCACTTTTAACAAATTTATTTTATTATAGTTGACATAAATATTATAGAGTAATAGATAAAGAAGATGTGGTACATATATACAATAGAAT
>NW_005304431.1:0-747 GCF_000412655.1 Myotis brandtii
GATAGATAGATTTACAAAAACACATTGTTCTAAGATCGTCATTGGGAATGGACTAATTATGAATGAGTAGCAGAGAGCGGATTATTATCATTAGAAAATACCTGTCTTATATTGGATCCCAGGCTTCCTTGGAATGATTCTATGCCTGGGGAAGTATGTGATCATTATCCAGTAATGGTCTTGGTAAGAAACATGACGAGTCGATAATTACGAATACCAGGATTTCATTACAAATATGGGAGGCCCTGCAGCTGGTCAGCCATTTTCTTACAGTCATTTGCAGCCTCCTGACTCCCCCAACTGTGACTCTTTTAAAACTCAGGGTTCTGGTGGCCACAGTCTCTAAATGCCAAGTGGGGATATCTAGTGTGACCTGGGATTTTCATCCTGTGACCAAGCATATGAGATATTTTGTGAGACATATTGAGGGCATCGAGTTAACAGGAATTTCTGGGACTTTTTTCATAGGAAAGAATCAGAATATTTGAAATCTGGAAAGTCCCTGATAATCAGAGATGTATGGACATGATATTAATGGCAGATTGCCCACAAATGCCCAATTTTAAGAAGTAGAGTTCAAATTTGAATGCAGAAAATCATCTGTACCATGGTTAGTCCAATTTTAATGAGGCAAGTGTGATTTCTACCTAGTAAATTAAAACGAGAAAAAGAAGATAGAGCCCAGTCGGTGTGGCTCAGTGGTTGAATACTGGACCTATGAACCAGGAGGTCATGGTTCGATTCCCG
>NW_005304432.1:0-747 GCF_000412655.1 Myotis brandtii
TGGAGAGGTGGAGAGGGGAGGCTGCTTTCTGGACAGTAGCTCCCAGTGAAGAAGCCAAGAACTGTGGTTTTCTGAGCAACAAGAGGAAACATTTTCAGGGTGTTCACAATTTGGAAGTTGATCTCCTCCATCAAAAGACAAGACTGTACACAAGACCATCATCCCATGTGGCGTTTTGCCAACCGCTAATGGAAACATTATCACAGGAAAAGGGAAAGAAAACTCACTGAGAGCTCCAGCAGGCAAGTTTGCTCACGCCAAGTTCTAGACCTGTACAAGTCCAAGCAAACCAGATCAGGGGGAATCACCAGTGCGACTGTCTGTGCAGGCCACTTTTCCATCGCCATACACGCAGCATCCTTCACGATGCAGCCAAGTGGGAGGTAGGGCAGCTTGGGGCACAGGCAAAGATCAGAGGTGGAAAAAAAGACAGTAAAAGATGACAAAGAAGGAAATCTGGACAGGATGGGGAATGACATACACGTTATGCCTGGCTAAGGGTTTCACCACTTCCATGATGAGCAAGGATTGTGGATAATACAAGTCCAGCCTGCCAGTTGGACAGACTTAAACATGAATTCTCTCTGTGAATTTGTATGCAGATACACGCATATAGTGTAGCATGTTATGATTAAAATAGTGGCTTAGTAAACAGGATAGAATTCATTATATATAATGTAGTTTCATTCTAAATTAATTTTTAGGCAAACTTAAAAAAATTTTAAATTGATTTCAGAGAGGAAGGGA
>NW_005304433.1:0-747 GCF_000412655.1 Myotis brandtii
AAAATGCATTTCATTTTCAAAATGTAATAGAATCTACTGAAAAGTATGTATACATTTTTGGGGGGACACCCTGTAGGTACAGGAGGACCTGAAGGACAGAGAAAAAACTAACTTCCTTACAGGAATTTACAGACTCTTCATGCATTGAAAGCTTGCAGACTCCAATATGTTACTTTCTTTTCTTGGAGTACAGCCATGTTTAAGAGTTTGCAATTCTTGGGTACCAATTTCAGATAGAAGACCACAGGTTGAAGTCTAGTCGGCTGATGCAATAAGATGGAGATTCTTTTAAGATAAAGACACTCTTCTTGGGTGCTTATGACATAAAAGACAAAGCAAGGCAGTGTGTGTGAGGCACGCCGAGCTCACGTTTGCTAGAAACAGGCTTTGTGGTTTTGGAACGCTGCTTGACTCGGTTTCTCCACTGGGTCTCAAGAATGACAATATTTGCTGAGACAGGGGGTGGCGTAGGCACCTTGTTCAAATGCTTTGTAATAAGAAGACAGAGGCAGTGAGGGGAACAAAATGCAGAATGTTGGGGCCAGAGATGATACACATTGTTCCTATTGTCAGCAAATATCCAAATGTTTCCTCCTCTTATGTCCCTCCTCCAGCTACAAAATGTTAATTTCTATTGTCTTCAGACACCCTGGGGAAAGCCTGGCTAGTGCTTTACATGAAACTAGAGGCCCCATGCTCGTGCCTGAAAATCGTGCACTGGGGAGGGTCCCTCAGCCCGGCCTGCAC
>NW_005304434.1:0-747 GCF_000412655.1 Myotis brandtii
CCTTCCTCTTTGAAATCAATAAAACTATATTTAAAAACAAAACAAAAGCTAGGTGTTTTTGTACTATTTGATTTATGACCTAAAGGAGACATTAGATTGGGGGTGGATGAGTGTGAGAAGACTATCACTTCAAGATTCCTTTCCTTGATATCTGGACTAACATATAATAGAGCCTCTAAATCTACCCTCAGTGGAAATGAGGCAAGTCAGTATAATTTGTATTCACGCTTATGAAACCTTTCCCAGCCTTTCCTTCTTCATCTGTGCCAGTTCCTTTATCCCAGCCTTCACTCAGAGGCTTTGGTTCCTAGCATTTGAATGATTATTAGTCTGCACTCTGAAAATCTTTGAAATTCAGAGTTTATTCCAGTTATGATATAAAGTCAGTAAATATTTACTGAGTACTTCTGGTCCTCAATCCGGGCATGAATGAATTAAGTAAGGTGGGAAATTATGTTCAGTGTCTGTATGGCATGATTTGTAAATAGTCACAGAATCAGATGTATGGATACTATAGAATCCCAATCACACTCACATCTCCAAATTACTACTGAGCAAGCAAAGGCAAGGGCTCGGAGAGATGGCTGGATTGTGGCTTTCCCAGTGGTGGTTAATAAATGCTTCTAGAGGACAGTAGCCAAGCTGAGGGTTTTCCTGATCCTCCTTCACATTTAATTTTGCCCTTGGTTTTCCTCTTCATACTAACTTATGTTGATTTGTGCTTGATTTCAATGGGTGTGTATGTGC
>NW_005304435.1:0-747 GCF_000412655.1 Myotis brandtii
ATGATTCATCTTAAATATATCCTTGTGTATAGTGTAAGTTTGGAGTAAAAGTTCTCCCTCCCTTCCCTTTCTTGCCTCCCCCAATATGGATATCTAGTTGTTCTGCCTCCATTTGTTGAAGAGATTTTTTTTTTTTTTTTTACTTTCCCTGTTGAATTGCTTAGGGGTCCTTGGCAAAAATCATTTGCTTGTATATGTGTGTATTATTTCTGGACTCTCTGTTCTATTCCATTGTCCTAATTGTCTATTCTTTGACCAATTATTCATTGTCTTGATTAGCTCTGTATGTGGTAAGTTTTAAAGTCAGGTAGAGTGTGTTCTTCAAGTTTTATTGTTTTTTCAAAATAATTTTAGCTATTTTTGGTCCTTTGTCTTTCCAAACAAATTTTTAAAATCATCTTTTTAATTTCTATAAAAGAAAGACCTGGGATTTTGATTGGATTGCACTGAATCTATAGATTAATTTGGAGGATGGCTGATTTTTACTAGTAGTGTTTTAGTTTTTATTTTTTCACCATTTCTGCAGATAATCCCCTCATCTCGTACTTAAATTGCCATTTTAGCTTTATAATTATAGCTGCTTTCCTAATGGTCTTAGTCTTAAAATGTTACTTGGTTGATCTTTTTGAAATCTTGTCATATTCAAGATACTCTCCAATTAAAGAACCAACAGTGGCTCATGCCCTTCTTACCTCTCCAGATAGCTCCATTTGTTTCCAATATTGATTTTATGTTATAGCTCAATTT
>NW_005304436.1:0-747 GCF_000412655.1 Myotis brandtii
GGGGATGGTCCTGCTCCTGCCCAGGTCCATGCACCCCCACCCCGGTCACAACCTTTACCTGTGGCCTGGGGGGCACTGAGACACCGGGGGGACGGCGGGAGGAGTTTACTCAGGTACCTGGTGGGGCCCTGGATGGTGCTTCTGCGCATCTCTACCCGGGATGCAAAATATGGCATCAGATGCAACAACTTCTTCAACACGGAGAACCCTCCTCCTGCGCTGCCTCCCAGCCCCAACGCCAGGGTCCAGGTGTTGGAGCAGCTGCAGCCCACGCCCCTTTCCAGCTGGCGCCGGGCATGGCTCCAGTGCACACTCAGGCCGCAGCCCCAGCTGCCCTCCGCATGCAGGGGCCCCACACCTGCAGGCCGGGGCTGCGGCCTGAGTCACGGGCTCTGGTGGGCCCAGGGCAGGGTGCGGGTAGGCACAGGCATAAAGGGCCGGCTATAGTAAGGCTTTGAGTTCTGGGGCAAGAGGATATAGAGATGATAATAATCATACGGCAAATTAAAACAACAGTATGAGTAGCTTCCCTTATGATGGGCATGGGCTTCACAGGTATGATTCAGTACAAACTAGGAGGCACATATTATCATCTTCATTGTACAGTGAGGCTCAAAGGTTAATGATATTGCCCAAGCTCACACCGCTGGTAAACAGTAGAGGCGGGACTTTAAGCTAGGTCTGTCCAATGCACAAGTGGTGGGAAAATCTAATCCACACTCCAGCCCTTTCAGCCAAGCCCAGGGC
>NW_005304437.1:0-747 GCF_000412655.1 Myotis brandtii
CCTGCCTCCAGCCCTCTTATGTGAGACAAAAACAAAATTGTCTTGCTTAAGCTACTGATATTTTGGGATTTCAGTTCCTTAATGATATAATATAATGTAATACAATATCCAGCTGGAAATGAACTTTTTTATGTTTTTTTAGCCCTTGGGAAAGGGGCCAACTTGGCCATTTCACCTGCCCAGTCTAATCTCCTTTGAACCATCAGAAGGCTCTCCCTCCACCTTCAGAGTCAGTGTAAGGGCTCCGGATGCTTGTCAGGGTAGTCAAGGCTCAGATGGTAAAGGCTTGCCCTAGTATCCATCAGGGGATTCACATCAGCCCTTCCATGTTTTCACAAACGCAGGCAGAGCCCTCAGGAGAGACTGAGGAAAGGATGGCGGTCAGCGCTCTGGACTCATTGCTCAGACAGTGCTTCCTAAAGAGCCAGACTGCATGCCAGGCACTGACTGGCACTGAGGCCCAGCACTGCGTGGAAGGCCAGGTCCCTGCCCTCCAGCAGCATGCACTCCAGTGGGGTCTCTGCAAAGAAGCTGGGCTGTGTTACAGAATCAGCCTCCTGGCGGTGGCTGTGCAGGTGAAAAAGGGAGAAGAAATCTGCCACCTGCCCTCAGCCATGAAGGCTCTGCAGCCTGGAATAGAGCCCCTGATCCTTTTAGGTGGGCTCCTCTCAGGCCAACTGTCATTCTCTAATCTGCCCTCCCCACTGTGATCCCAGCTGGACACATGGCTCACCAGTTTCCCTGATA
>NW_005304438.1:0-747 GCF_000412655.1 Myotis brandtii
GTGAGGATTAAAAACAAAATAGCATTATCAAATATTGAAAAATATTTTTCAATTTTAGCTTTTACTTCTTTTTGTTCCCTTCTATTGACTAATTTTGGGACCTAGAATTTCTGGAACAATTTTAAACAATGGTATCTAATAGGAAATTCTTATTTTAAAACTAACTTCTTCTATTTCATTATTATGCAATGTGCTGATAGATGTTTTAAAGCATTTTTTATCAAGGCAAATTTATTCATATGTATAAAGAAAACGTATGTTCTATCTCAGTCTTTATTGTTAAAACAAATTCTTTTGAATTTCTGTCTCTTTTAGGTTAATGCTCAATCTGTATGAGTTCATTTCTCAGCCCCTGTTTTTCCCTAAAATAATTTTGAGTTTGTAAGTGTTGGGGGGGAGGTGGTGCAGGGGGATGATGATCTTTTGTTATTAAAGGAGAGAGAAATGTGGAAATTATGTTTAAATAGATACACTGTAGAACACAGTCATTGTCAGAATTACACAAGTTGAATAAAATTTTCTATTTTATATTGTCTAACATAATAACCCTACCTATTTGGTAGGAGTTACTTTAGATTATCTTATATATCTATATATTTAAATATATAAGATCAGCACATCAGTATCAGGAGTAGTTTCTTTATCATTTCCTTTCTAATTATTAAGAATGTTTTTGAAATATTTTATTATTTGTAATTAAATTCCATTTGCATTGCTTTAGGATCAAATATGCCTGTCTGTGCTCTT
>NW_005304439.1:0-747 GCF_000412655.1 Myotis brandtii
CGGCTTTCCAGTGAGTACACAACCACTGGAATTGCTATAATAGACACTATCAAGTGATGACGTGGGCGTGGAAAAACGAGAAACCTTATACACTGCCGATGGGACTGTAAAAGGGTGCAGCCACTTCGGAAAAGTTTGGTGGTTTCTTCAAAAGATAAACAAATCTGCCATATAATTCAGCATTTCCATTCCTAGGTATGTATCCCCCACACACTCCTCCCCTAATGAAAACATACATCCACACAAGCACTCATAGGCCAGTATTTTAGCAGAGTTACTCAAAATAGCCCAAAAGTGGAACCCATCAACTGGTGAATGGGGAAAGTAATGTGATACAGCCATACAACGGACTATTACTCAACACTAAAGAGGAACTAAGTACTGACTAACTACTGAGACAAGCTACAACATGGATGAAACTCAAACACACTATGCTAAGTGAAGGAAGCCGGATGCAAAAACATGATCCCATTGACTCGAAATGTCCAGAAAAGGCTATTCTCCAGAGGCCAAAAGCTGCCTGTGGCGAGTGGTGGGAGTGGGGAGTGACTACACGTAGGAATGAAGGAACTGCTTGGGGTGGCAGAAATGTTATAAAACCTCAGCATGGTGATAGTTCCACAACTCGATAAATTTACCAAAAATCATTAAACTTCACACTTGGAATGGGTGGGTCTTATGGTGTGTAAATTATACCCGAATAAAATAATTAAAGAAAGAACGAAGCAGTTAAAGCAAGAAAAAAAA
>NW_005304440.1:0-747 GCF_000412655.1 Myotis brandtii
GTTGTCATTCTTGCGTTGTAGTCCATCCTTTTACAGTGACCAGTGTCCCTCTGTACAGAGAAGCATGAGGCGCCCTGATGGGACAGAGAGGGAGCCAAAGAGAAGTGCTCACCTCATGATTGAGAAAATCCTGCTCAGGGACACCAGCCACTGAAGGGAATCAAAAGGAAGGAAGGGAAACGCCCACAAACCCTCCGTATTATCTACAGAGTTGCCGTCTAGTATCTGATGTTCGGAGTGGAAAGGTGGGATCAGCTCTAGGGATCCCCGAGGTGACAAAAGTCCCAGCCAGGTTGTCTCTTCCTGCTGACGCCCGAGGCACCCCCGCTGGAGATGCGCTGCTGGCCCTCAGCTCTCTCCTGCCCCCGGGGTCTCTCTTCCACAGTCATGGCTCTACCCTGAGCAGGTGTGGGCTGGCCACCGACCTCCGCATCTGGAGAGCCACGTGGAGGCCTTCTCAGTGGGGTCCAGGCAGGAAACAGACTCCCATTCAGTTGGTCCACGTGAAGAAATGTTAGTGAAGGGACTTCCTGCAGAGGTGGAGGTAGGGCTAAGGCAGCCCCGGGGTCTGAGGCCCCAGCAATGGCGAGAGCAGAGAGTTGAAGGGGCGGCAGGAAGTAGTGCTGCTGGGGTCCCGGCAGCACTGGTCCTGAGCAGGGAGTAGAGCTGGAGAGACAGGGCGGGAGGCGCGCAGAGCCAGTGCCCAGCCTGTCCCCCCCACACCCTCTGACCTGCCTCCCAGGGCCT
>NW_005304441.1:0-747 GCF_000412655.1 Myotis brandtii
TGCCTGCCTATATTCAAGCCTCCAGGGCCAGTGAATTTAAGAGTATCCAAATTCTAGGCCTTAGCGGTACCAATATTTGAGACAAAAGAGTAAAATTGAAGCTTGAAATGTGGCCAAGAACGTGAGGCTTTCCTTGTCTGAGGAAGCAACTCTGTGCAGTGAGGATGCTGCAGAGGCAGGGGCAACTGGGAAGAATGGGCTGCAGAATTTCAGAATTACTGAGTGGCCTGTACTTTTCCGACAGGAAAGAGTTACTCTGGTCCGCAGTGACCGCCCAATCCCCACATTCCTCCAGCGAGGGTGCTGTACTGCCTCGTCAGTGTTTTCTCCCTGCCTCTTGCTCAATCATCTCAAAGTTCAATTTTCTCCTCACTATCTAATCAGAATTGTTGGTTATTTATGTCATTAACGATCCAGCATATTTCTCACTTTTCCTTATCTCTTGGGTGAACTGTTTGGCCTGTAGGTTGGAAGGCATTGTGTGCTGTGGAAAGAGCCATAGGTGGGGAGGCACCAGGTCTGGGTGGGGGTCCAGCCCTGCCGCTGGTTAGCTGTGGAACTGCAGGAAATCACTCTCAGCCTCCCTTCCCTGATGTGTGAAGTCGGCCTAGCAATACCACTCCTGTCTAACTTCCCATGTTGCTGCACTGACTGAAGGGTATCCCCTAAATCAGCGACTTGCAACCGCTGTGCCGCAAGAATTTGTAAACCATGCAATACCTGACTGTTTAGTCAGGGGCACTGACC
>NW_005304442.1:0-747 GCF_000412655.1 Myotis brandtii
ACAAACACCTGTATGTTAGCTGAAAACTGAGTGGCACTGATCAAGGTGAGATAATAACAATAATAACAACAACAACAGCATCACGGTGCTTAGGAGAGCAGGCTTTGGAACTGCCCTACAGTGTTTGTGTTCTGGACTCCATCACCTGCTAGCTGGGTGACTCAGGCAAGTCACTTAATCTCTCTCAGCCATAGAACCCTCATCTGTTAAATAAGGACAAATAATAGCACCCACCTCACTAGGTGGTTTTGATGAATTAATTCATGTCAAGCACTTAGGCATTTAGTCAGCACTCGGTAAATGCCACCTATTCAAATTATTACTTTAGGAGGCACTTCCATAGCACTGTCATAGACAGTCTGTCTGATTTAATTTGATTTGGTCATTAAGACTGAATAATAACTCTGTCATAAGTCAGGTAGTATCAGGTTCCTCAAATTATCATAGCTAAACTTTCACTTAGAACATACAGTCCCAGACCAGCCACAACCTTTACTCAATTTGCATGAACTCCCTAAGTGGACAGAGAAAGTCTGAGGCAAAGGAGGAGGAAAGGGAAACCATTACAACTCTATTCTCAAGGCCAGTTACGGAGCAAGGAGCAGGGAAGTATGGCTTTAAAACATGAGCACCTTGAACACAGATACAAAAGGTGTGGACAGAAAGCAATGCTGCCATGGCAGTGAAGATGGCCTAATAGGCAGGACTGGATCCCAAACTTTGCTCCGGGAAGCCTTGGGACCCTCT
>NW_005304443.1:0-747 GCF_000412655.1 Myotis brandtii
GTTTCTAACACCTGACTGGTTCAATAGCACAGGATCATAGTGGCAAAGTTAACCTATTTTCTAGATATAGTGATCCTTCAAACCACCTTCTCTCTCCGTTCTCCTTACAACTTGACAACATCGAACTCCAAATCCAGTTCCCACTTGTGTGCAAAGCTTTGGGCCTTGGAAGGCAAGTGGGGAACCCAGTAAGCAAAGCTCATTAACTTTCCACATCTCGCTTTTACTTGTTCTTTCCTATCGAAGTCCATGTTCTGTTTCTTCTCCCCACCTCTGTCAAAGATAAAGCCCCACTGTGGCACCAGGCATTTCTAGCAAACACCCCGAGGGTATCTGCCTATGAGATGAATGAGTGCTTGGCTCAGAAGGATTGCAGTGTGCACCCTGATGGGGTAAAGGGTAGAGAAATCTTGGGGTGGGCAGCCACAGTGAAGACGTCCTAGTCTGCCTCCAGCAGCTGCATCTAACTTGAAGGCACTGAGAGTTTCCGCAGCCAGGAGAGGAGAAGGCCGGGCAGCTGAAGCAGCAGCGTGGGTGTTGAGGATGCGAGTCCTTTATTAAATTTGCTCCCGTCTCCTCGGGGTTTCTGTTCCTTACTTTACTTGTATTTGGTTTTACAAACAAATGGTAACATCTAAAATACCAAGCTCTCCAAATTTCCGGATTTAAAAAATTAGTTTTACAGAACAACAGGCTCTTCTCCCACTGATACCCTAGGACAGTGATGGCGAACCTATGACATGCATG
>NW_005304444.1:0-747 GCF_000412655.1 Myotis brandtii
AGTCAAAAAGTTTGCCCACCCCTGGTCTATGCTGTGCAGGACATCTGACACATAGAGTCCATTGTGGGTACCAGCAGTGACTGCAAGGATTTTTTTGGAGTATCTCTGTTTACTAATAGAACTGTCTGAAGACTGGGCTGCCGTAGAAAATTTATACTTACCCTGAATTCATTTATCTTGCTCAGTCTCTGGGGGCTGTTGGATTGATTACTGCACAAAGACTGACATCTGCTGGTCCGAATTAGGGAATGTCCGTTCACCTGTTTTGACATGAATTGTCCTTTGGGACATTTTAAAATTTGGAACTCCTTCTATTCATGTTTGCCAAAGAAACACTTCAGAGTGACCTGAGGATTGATACAAGAGGCATATCTTAGCAGTATGAGGGTTATGTCCAAATTTCCTAAAATAAGAGCATTTGTGCACTACAAAAGAATCAGGTACGCAAAATCACAGCAGAGGGGCTGGCCACCCACTAAAGAAGCTGAGGAAATGGGGTCATGAGTTACCCTAGAACCAACCCCCTCCTAGTCTGCTTGCACATGGCTTGAACATCCCCTCTCTCCTTTCCTTTCAGTTAAGGCTGACCTCTGTTCCAGGTGTGGCTAAAGCCACTCCCTCAGTCCCCTTGGACATGGCCCCTTGGAATCCTTCATCTGTATAGCTTGGTCCTGCACATATCTTCCTTTTTCTCTGACTTTGTTTTCTTTCTCTTTATTCATTACTAGAGGCCCAGTGCATGCCATT
>NW_005304445.1:0-747 GCF_000412655.1 Myotis brandtii
GTGTGTGTGTGTGTGTGTGTGTGTGTGTGACAGAACTGCTCTATTGAATTATCCCTTGTTACAGTGGTAAGTAAATATGTTGTCAGTTAGGATTACTTTTGGTGGGTAGTAAAGACAGTGTTTAACACAAGTAAGGGATTTATTTTTCTCTTATGACAAAAGGACAGAGCCAAGCTCCAAGGAACCAGAGCCCCTCTTTCTTCTTCAACATTCTTATATGGTCTTCATTCTCATTGAAAGACGGCTGCTATAGTTACCTTCAGGCATTATATCTTCATTCCAGGAAGGAAGAAGGGGTATGGGGTTGAAGCACGAGGAGGCAAAGCCTTCTTCTAGTGAGGCTGTATCTTCGTATCCTGGAAGCCTTCAGGGATTTCAGCCTACATCTTATTGGCTCAGCTGGCTTATTTAGCCACCTGTAGCAGCAAGGAAGTTGGAATCAAAATATTGTAGCAGGGCAAATGGCTATTGCTGCACTGAACACCAGTGGAGTTCAGCTAGGAAGGAATTGGGGGGATGAATAGTGGTAAGGCAATTAGCAACTTCCTTTTTTCATAATTTCTTTTTAGTGACCCTAAACTTCTATTACTTCTATGTTACTTCATGATGAGCAAGTCACAACTGATTACTTCCATTTATCTTATTTAATTCAATTTTAGATTGTTTTATTTCTGATCAGACTTTAGAACATGTGCTGGCCTCAACACATTTGGCATAGACCTCTGAAGTAAGCTTTCAGGGAAGATG
>NW_005304446.1:0-747 GCF_000412655.1 Myotis brandtii
CCTGATTTGTAGCATTTGCCAATTTCTGTGGTGTAAATAGTCCTACTATAGCAAAATGTAAGCTACCTGCTGTTTAGCAACCAGCTCACAAATTTCCTGAAAATTTAACAGGAGTCTCATAAGCCATTATGAGCTGGCTCCAGCATACTGCTGCTAGAACACCACTTAGCAGTCAGAATGTGATGTCAACAAGACATAATCAATCAATCAAATTTTTGTTTTTGGTTTTTAATGTTCACTATCGGCTACACACTCTGCAAGGTCAAAGAACTTATGGCCAACTAGTGAGGAAGGGGACAAAGATTAACACAAAGGAAAAAATAAGGTGTATTTTAGGACATGGAACAGTGCTGACCATAAAGGTCTGTGCTAGTGGAGCTTGGAAAGCAGTGAAGGGACAAAAGCTACTCTTTATGGAGAGTTGAAATGTTCCATGTGCTGTGTGAGTCACAACTCCTGATATTTCAAGAAACATAATCATAATCCTGTAGGGTAGCCATTGTGCCATTGTGTAGATTAGGAACCAAAATAGTTCAAAATATCAAGACTCAATCATATCAAGACTCCTCCCTAAGGCCACATCACTGGTAGCAGCACAAGTCCCACCTGAATCTACATAGACTTCCAATACATTTCACCATTTCCTCCTTTGCGTTGCCGGGGAAGGAGGAGGTAAGACTGAAGCTTAGCTGGAAGGACAGAGAGAATTTAAATGCCTCCTTCAATGTTAGAGGTCTGCAAAGCAGG
>NW_005304447.1:0-747 GCF_000412655.1 Myotis brandtii
TATTTTATATAACATTTTATAATTTATACAAACATATGCTTATTTAGTGCTATATTATTTATGCATAATTATGCAGTGTATAAAGAGAGCTCAGATGTATAGTTCTAGTCAGATAAATCAGAAACCAGGTGTAAAGATACATGAATTTATAATATAGAAATTGTATTGGAGCATGTTTAATTCTCTACAATAAAATTACATGGACAGAATCCTGAAGTTGAAAAAGAAAATCAAAATCTGACTCATTCCCTGTTCCTCTTCACCATCATGGACATGTTCAGTTCCATCTACACTGGTTTTCAACAGTGATTACTAGAGCGAAGCTGCAATTACTGCACTGTGATGATGACAAGAAACATGACAATGTTGGAAGAATGAAAATGGTAGCCCTGTCATCTGACCTCTCACCGCCAATCTGTTTCCCTGGCTTCTACCTTTCATCTCTTGGCATAGGAACAGAAAAAATGGTATAGGCAGACAAAGTTGATATCAATAAGGGATCATTTGATAAGGGTCATTATGCCCGGTATTTTTTCCCTATGAGGATTTTCATTAAGAATGTCAGTAAGGTAATACATTAAGGTTTTAACATCAAAAAGAAGGCTTTATGTGATCCTGGGAACTTTACAATGTTTATTATTAAATCTACTCCCTAAAGTGCCAATTAAGCCTGTTCTTGTAATGGGTTAAGAACTCTTGGGGGAGATAATGAATCTCTAAAAATCATTTCAAGTTTGTGCATCACTA
>NW_005304448.1:0-747 GCF_000412655.1 Myotis brandtii
CTTAGATTATACCTGTGGTCACCTAGAGTTGTGCAAAGTGCACGTGGACACAGAGGGCTCTACTGACACAGTATAGAAGAGTATAGGTAGTTTACATTGCCATGTGTAACTCACAGGTGTGGTCCTGAAGAGTTGTGGTTGGGGAGAGAGCATATGGACTCTTGGGTCACTCTACATCTATACAGGGGATGGTTAGTATGAATCCCTATTGTCATAGGAGCCAAGAGAGCCCAGCCCCTAGTTAGTTCTACTAAACCGTTGAAAGGGGGGAGCTTAGCTATAAAGGCCACCTGGATTTGTCTCTTCTCACTTAGATTTTCTTCCAAAAACCTGTTATGTCATTGCTTCAATTCAAGTATTTCATCATTTGGAATTTATTTTCATATAAAGCAAAATCATTTCCCCATTTTATTTTTTTCTAGATGCATAACTATTTTTGCTAGGTCCATTTATTAAAGAGTTTATCCTTTTTACACTAAATAGAAATGCTATCCATATTATATATTAGCCTCTCATATTTTTCATTTATCTATTTGAATATCTCTATGCTAGTGAGATATTAATTTTCTTTTATTGGTTTTAAGGATTGTTTATTTTTCTGCTATTTAGTAAGTCAAATGACTCCCTTCCTAGTCTTCTTATTCAAAATTACTTTGGCTATTTTTGTTTGACATTTATTTTCTTATAAATTTTATAGTCATATAATTCAAATAGAATTTGATATAATAATTAAGATTATAACCCTGG
>NW_005304449.1:0-747 GCF_000412655.1 Myotis brandtii
TTTGTTTGTTTTTTATCCCTGATATAGCCAGATTCCTATAAATTCTTCCAAATGCTGTCCTCTGCTTAAGGCTTCAGGGACTGTCTTTGATCAGATGGCAAAGCCTGGCTTGGCACGTAGTTATCACAGCTTGTGGATTGCCCACGTGATCCCGAGCTGGTCGCCGCCTTCCTATTTCCCACAAGCTTTCCTATCCACCAGCGTGACCCCTCCCGTAATTAAGATTAAAAATCCACTAAGTGCCTACCCTGAGCAGAGGACACCACCCAATGATATTCCCGAACCCTTGTTTCTAGGCTAAAGCACAAGACACTTAAAATTGAACTTCATGAAAGTGACTGCAAAGAGGATTACGTTCAGCAGCTATTGAGCACTTCTGATGGCTGGCATAACAAGTACATATAAAATGATGTAAAAACACCCAACAACCCTCTTGAGGAGTCATATATATGTTTAGTGAATATTTATCGGGGGTGTGGATGGAGTTTATACCACAATCTCTCAGCAAAACATCTTGGAGATCCTTTTTAGATTTTTTTTCTATTCTCATTTCATGCCAAATTGCCCCCATCCTTTCCGCTTCCCCACTTTTTTCTTTCTCCTTTTTCCTATCTCTTCACTCCCTGCCCCCCCTCAAGTGACCCCTTGTCTTGCCTCTGCTCCCCTATTTTTCTATCTGGATGTGTTCCTCTCCTGCTCATGCTTTGTGATTCAGGAACTGGACCTCCCTGGGTTTCTCTGGTTGAG
>NW_005304450.1:0-747 GCF_000412655.1 Myotis brandtii
GGGGCAAGAGAGTCAAAGGAATACATAACCGTGAAAGAAAGGCAGAGAGATGCAACATTGTTGGCTCTGAACATGGAGAAAGGGAGCCATGAGCCAAGGAATGAAGGCAGCCTGTATGGATGGAAGATGTTCAGTGTTCAGGACTGGGACACAACAGTGAAGAGTCAGCCACTGCCTTTACCCTCTCGCAGTTCATACTCTGCTGGTATAGACAAGAGAGCAACACGAACAGGTTGTAATGCGAGCAACGAAGAAAAACCAAAGAGGGGTGGACAGAGAGTCTAACAGAATGGGGGTGGGGATATAGATGGGAACCATGGGAGGCATCTCTGTGAAGGTGATGCCTCAGTCTAAAGGAAGAGAAGGGGTTGGGGGGAGAGAATGCCAGGTTGAGGGGACAGCTAGTGCAAAGGCTCTGAGGTGGAAAAGATCTTGGCACATTCCAGGCACAGGGGGGGAAACCAATGTGATTGGAGCACAACAGGCCAAAAAAAAAAAAAAAGGGAAGCATGGGATGACATTGATGAAATAAGAATGGGCCCATCATGCCCTGGCCAATTTGCTCAGTGGTTAGAGCTCTGCGGATGTGGAGTTTATTCCTGTGGGCAGGCAGGCAGCAAAATCATCAGAACTGAAGATGTTGTCCAGGGCTCACTAAGAAATTTCCCAGCCCTCTGTCGATTCCACATCAAGAGCACATACCTCGGTTGCCCTGGCCCGGTTTGGGCATGTGTAGGAGGCAACCAT
>NW_005304451.1:0-747 GCF_000412655.1 Myotis brandtii
ATATCCCTTAGCATTTCCTTGTGTTTTGAAGAGTGAATGGGTCTCTCTGGCAAACAGAAGTGAGTTAGAGAAGTGTGTGCTAGTGGGGAGGCTGACAGACTTTGGGAAGTGCACATTCTTAGCTTTGCCCCAAGCAAAAAAATTGCATGAATATTCTTAGATTGCTCAAAATAATCTGAGCAAAGAATTTCACGTAAGGTCAAGTCAGTCCTAAAGCAATACCTTAGACATACATTAATCTACTGTTTGACTTTCAAGGTGCTATACAACTTATTCAATTGTGTATTTACTCATATTATATAGCTACACGCTCAGGGTCAGAGTAGAAGTAATGTTATATCCATGTCTATCTATCATAGCTATCTACCTCCAAAATACCACTATAATTATTTTAGTCTATGTACACTGTTAGCCTTACAAAATTCTTTGTATGACTTACATGTGCATATATGCATATGTCACTGTTACAGGGATAAAAAAAAGTTTGGGGATGTGATAGAGGTTGTCTGATGTAGAAGAGGAAAGATTAAACAAATTATATAACAGCACAATAATGAAAAATGGAAGACTGGGAAGATTTTAAAATAAAGATTGTAGGGTATAGAATGCTTTTTATATGAGTTATGTTTTATATATAATATCTGAAATAACATTTTTGAAAATGTTGAAAGTATTAAAACAGTATAAAGGAGCAGAAATATCATAATTCAGCCTGGCTAGTGTGGTTCAGTGGTTGAGTGTTGACCT
>NW_005304452.1:0-747 GCF_000412655.1 Myotis brandtii
GTAATCTTTTTGCTGGTAGAGGGTTTTGCCTTGTAAAAAAAAATGCAACATCTGTGAAGTACAGTGAAACGAGGTAGGACTGCAGTTTATTTTGTAGTTGGATAATACAATTCTGACCAAGGAGAGGGTACAAAACAGCAGAGGAACTCACAGGAAGTTGACTCGGCTTAGGGAGACTCAGCCATGAAAGCAAACGCACTGGCTCAGCAAACATCTACTGAGCTCTCTTCCAAGTGCCAGGGAGGGTGAGTAGGTGCAGCCCAACCTAGAAGAGTTGGACATCCAGCAAGCGAGCAATGGCAGCAGCACACGGACAAGCAGCTCAAGTGCCACCAAAGGCCTGACAGTCCTGTGAGGGCCTCAGAGGAAAGCCAAGTCACCGCCAGGCATTTAGATACAAAAGCGTTTTCCTGAAACTGGGACATTTCACACTGGGCTCCGACCCAGAACTGCGAGCTTGGCCCAAAGGAGGAACGCAGCCAAGAGGCGGAAGCAAGAGGAGCCGGTGGGCCAGCCAGACAGTTTGGAGGAGATGCAAGGCCAGTGCTGGGAAGGGTGGGGGCAGGGCTGCCCCACAGGCTGGGGAGCAACGGGGAGATCTGACGCAGCGTAGGGGTCTGGACCTCACTTGGTGGGCAGTGGTCAATGCAGTTTAGGAAGGTGAACCTTGGTCCATGTAAAGCAAGGAGAGAAACCAGGGGCAGGAGATTCAGTAAAGAAGCTTTTGCAATTTCCCAGCCAAGATGT
>NW_005304453.1:0-747 GCF_000412655.1 Myotis brandtii
AAAAAAAGATGAACAAACAAGAGTCACTCTGCTGCCCGTTTCTCAGTCTGGACATCTTTGTTTAAGCTTTGACTTGGCTTAAATGAACGAATTAATATTGACAAAAACATCAACTAAGCTAATGAGTTGTTAGTTAAGGCAATAAACATGTCACATTAGAGTCAGCGCAGTAAAGAGGTAATTAGCCCTGCAAAAGCCCCGCTGATTGGAGCTGTTGAGATCCTCTGCTCTTAACCTTTGAGTCCATTATCTAACCCAGGAGTGGTGGCTATGTTAATGGGGACTCGCCAGGAAACAGCAGCCTTGCTGGAGCAGCTAAGCCTGCCCTGAGAATTCTGGGACCAAAGGGTGGTGGTGGGTTTGTTTACAAGAGAGCTAACAGCAAAACTCCCTGAAAAGCTGAAAGAGAGATCTTTTGGGAATAAATGTTAATGTCAAACAAAGAGAGAGGGCAAACGTATTTCCAAAGAATTATTTAGGGGGTATATGTATTTTTTAACAAATGCATACATAGCAATATGGTAAGTAACATACAATGTGACAAAGGAAATGTCACTCCAACTATTCAAGTCTCTCTCTTCTGCAAATAAGGATGCTCTGATCCCTTCAAGATAAACGGCCACAATATAGTGCATTCCTGACTATCTGAGTTATAGAAGCAACCAAGATCACAATTAAAATCACGGATAATAATTCCTATTCATTTAAGACAAAAAAGAAATATACATGGTATTACACTTCTGAAAT
>NW_005304454.1:0-747 GCF_000412655.1 Myotis brandtii
GGGGTCGCGACCCACAGGTTGAGAACCGCTGTAAGGGGACATCTCTTACCCAGGTAACTTTAAAGAGTTGGCTAAGAAAGCCTTATTTTATCCCACAGGATAATGCTCCTCCGGATGGGACTAATTAGACCAGCAATGAGCCACAACTCCAGGCAGTGAAATCCACAGTTCCGTTAACTAATCTTCCATCACTGCAGCCTCATGTAAGAAAGTGAGTTGAGCCAGCATTTGGTTTTGGAAACTTGAAGGATTGAGCTGACTGATAGAGTTGAGGCAGATAATGGCCCAGAGATGACAATGAAGGTCCATGCAGGCTGCAAAGGTAGGAAGGAACATAGAACAACATGCAAATGAGAGGAAGTTATTTTACAGGGAAATTTAACTGGCACAAGAGAGAAGCACAGGGGCTGTAATAAAAGGAGGAGCTTCCTGAACATACCAATCTCTCTCTAGGTCACTGTTTTTAAGGTCACTCCAATAGATCTCTTTTCCTTGCAAACAAGCTAGTCTAACAAATTCATCAGCTACGGGCACCATGAGGTTATACTTACTATATGACATATAAAAAATGTATCTTACACATGCATTTGAACAAATGTTTGTTAAATTGGGTATATTTGCCCTAGGGTGTCAACAAACAACAATGTACAGAACCACAGTTAAATGACTAAATGTTTAGGTCAATTGCAGAAAACAGTGTTTTGTTGAGTGGCATTTTGTTAAAACAAGTACATTTAATGAACTACT
>NW_005304455.1:0-747 GCF_000412655.1 Myotis brandtii
TGTAGACTTCTCTCTCTGCAAATGGACTGGTTAAGAGAGGGAGCAAGGATTACAACATAAAGGTAGGGCTCCTGCCTAGGAAAGTTCAAAGGAGTGGGAGTCGTCTGTCCCTGTGAATTTTGGAACCTGACCTCCCAGGCCCCCTTTGTGGACAGAGGCACACACTCAGTTTTTATTAAGTCTACTCCATTCTATCCCCACCCCAACCTCTCATACACCGTCAGTTCTTTGACCTTGCAAAGAAGTACCCAGAACCTCGGAACCCAACCTTCTTGCTAGATGCATTTTCCCTCTCCCAGATCTATTAGCCTCCACATTTTCTGTGATCAGATTGATTGGGAAGAGGAAGATTGGGGCACTGGGCAATGGAATTAAAGTCGTGCTCCCAAGTTTAATTACAGTTTGCTTGCTCAAAGGGAAGCAGACCAAACCACTGAACACTAAGGAAAGAACAAATCACTGTCAAAGGATGCACATGGGATGGGAACCAATGCAGAGCTCATTGCTGGTGTCAACATCAGCAATAAGATTTATCCATAGGGGCAGGCAGAGAGCTGGTCCATAGTGGGAGTGGCCAGAGTGAAAATAGCTCCCCCCAAAATCACACATACCGACTCCTGGGAAGGCTCTCAGCACATAGATCTTCCCCTTGAGACAGGGTCTCTTAAAGCTGACCTTGGTGATGCTCTTGTACTTACAAGCATATAGACATCTTTCTATCATCTATCTATCTATCTATCTATCTAT
>NW_005304456.1:0-747 GCF_000412655.1 Myotis brandtii
TTTTTCAGCTCCATTATAATCTTATGGGACCACCATGGTGTTTGTGGTCCGCTGTTGACAGAAACATCGTTGTGTGGCACATGACTGTGATGTCTGCCACTGATATCAACATAAAGGAAGGAGAAAGCAAAAAAAAGTTCCACCCAGAGACCTGTGCAAGCCAACACGAGTGACACCCTATATTTGAAGAGCTCTTTGCACCTTTCTTGTCTTCAAGTGAAAACTGGAGCCATGAAATTCCCATTTGGTTAACATTTAGATATGGCCATGCCAAGCTTTCAGGACCATAAGCATGGAAATTGATGAAATTACAGTCTGTTCAGGGAAATAATATGGTGATGAGAGAAAAAGCCTGTGTCACGATCCTGGTGGCAGCTTGTTAAAACAGGTGAACCTTTTCTTCCTTCTCTACTGGAAAACATCCCTTGGTACAATATGCCAAGTAGATGCTCAGGGAGAGAGGTCAATGGGGGGGAAAAAGGATGACACAAATAATTGAGATATTTTTAAGGGCATGTAAGTCAGTGAACATTTCATTAGTATCATTTCAGCGATTTTCTGCTCTCACAGAAGTAGCCAAATTGAAATCACATCCTTCTACTTACTAAGCAAAAGAATGTGATTATGTTGCCATAACATTTAAGATTTGAGATGGTCGTGTGACAGGCATGAAGGAAGTCAGAGTTAAAGAATCTAAGTAAAATTAACATGGCCCTTTCCCATGAATGCTTTTCAGCAGAATACATT
>NW_005304457.1:0-747 GCF_000412655.1 Myotis brandtii
CAGGGACTCTCATCATAGCTTACACAATGATATATTCTAGCAGAAGAAGATGGTTAGGATTCACAACTGTCTAGAGAAAGAAGAAGATGAATGTCTACCAGAAGCTTCAATGTGGAGTAGGAGTTGGAAATGGAACCCTGATCATGTATAGATAGACATAACTATGAAACCAACTCAGTGGGACAGATGATATAGGTGAGGTGCTGGGGTAGATCTTGGCACCGAAAGAAAATACTACATGGCCGAAGGCTAAGAAAAGTCTCATATTTGAAATCATTCTTAGCTAACCCTTCAATGATAGATGGGATTTCAAAAGGTCTAAAAAGATATTCCAAAGAAGAAATACCTTTTGTAATATTAGAAGACCTTCCCAAGTATAAAATGAAACTTATTTGGGTAGAGATTTATATAAGGGGATGGATGCTTTATATATAGTTTGAAAGCTTCTTCTGCCAACTTAACTTTTCAATAAATCAAGGTGTTTTTTTTGCAAAACAGAAACAAATTCACATGACACTCAGGGAAAGTGATATTTATCACCAGGACAAAAATGGAATGCCTTAACTTCACTCATATCACAAACTCGAGGGGATACCTCACTTCTTTTCTATGGCAACACACTGGGCACTTGCTTTGGCACCAGGACTCATGCTAGTTGTAAACACAGATAGAACCAAATATAAACTCACTTAAATATCACTTTGAATTTAAATAGCAACTCATGGCTGAGTTTGGTTCCTAGGGTCT
>NW_005304458.1:0-747 GCF_000412655.1 Myotis brandtii
AAAGACATTTTGCCTGCCAACAGTGACCCTATAATCTGTTTAATTATAGTTTACACACTTATGTTTGTAATCAAGGCAGACACTTCTTGTGCTCACGTGGCACTTGTTAGATAAGACAGTCTCCTTTTGCAAGGACTGTTCTTTCCAGAACTCCGTGACTTTCCTATTGCTAGGCCTTTGGCTTCTGTCCAGCTGAGTCTAGTATTTCTGAAGTAAGTTTAAAGAAGCCAAACTATTATTATAATAAAGAAAAAGAAACTGTTCAGTTTGAAGTTGATAAGAGGCTACCTACTTATTTAATTTTTAAAATCTCTTTAGATTACTGGTTTATCGTTAGGACGCCACCACTACTTCTGTTTGTTAAGAACTGACTTGTATACATAGATCTAAGAAGTATATAAAATGTAAGATTTTACGGTCATTTACATGAATCACATAACTCAGTGGTAAAGTGAATAATAACAGCCATTGGTGCTGTAAGTCATGGTAACACGGCTGGAGGTAGTTGAGGTGAGATGTGGGCCTTGACTGGAGAGTGGGCAGGCATGGAGGAGAGGAAGGAAGACTCTACTCTGAGGAAAGGCATTGGAATTGGAATCTGGACAATTGGTTTGTTTTTTAAAAAAGTTGTAGATGGTTTTTAGTTAGAACAGGTAAGTGACCATTATGAGATAAGACTGAAGATGTAGCCCGGCTGGTGTGGCTCAGTAGGTTGGTGTGGTCCCATGCACCAGAAGGTCCCAGTTC
>NW_005304459.1:0-747 GCF_000412655.1 Myotis brandtii
TCCAGCTTTCTTATGATTAATGTTTGCATATTATATTTTTCTTTCATCTTTTAAATTTTAACCTTTGTCTTACCTGTAAAATAGGTTTCTTATAAATTATATAGCTGAGTCTTATTGTAAAATCAAGTCTGATAATCTTTGTCATTTAATTAAAATATTTACACTCTGGCCTCCCTACACTTCAATCTAGGTCTGCTTAATAGAGTGAGAGTTCTAAACTCTCTTTGGGTTCTTCTTCCCTATATCACTGATTGATGATGAGGTTCAACTAGTTCTTCCCCAACCCCACACCCCCTCCCCACACACACACACACATCACCTCCATTTCTCCAGGATCATAATGATTGTGCTACCTATTATCCGATATCTGTAAATAGTTGTTTTCTGTATTTTGTACAGTTTTCTAGTGGCCTGGAGGATAATTCCAAATTGCCTTACTCTCTTATGGACAGAAATAAATATTTATTTTGCTTCTTTACCTTCAGCCTGTTTCCTATTATCATGCTCTTTTCCTCGCTACCCAAGCCCTCAGCATTTATTTTTATCTTACTTTTTGGGAAAAACTTAGACCTTCTGCACAAGTAAAGGGGGATAAGAAAAAGAGAGTAAAGCATCTGCAAGGCAAGCAAATCTTTCTACTTCTAAGATTGCTTCCTCCATTAACAAGATTCCCAATCAAGATTTCTCTGTCCCCCTTTTCAGCCTTACTTAATATTGCTAAGATTGTCCCCTTCTCATAAGTCTGGT
>NW_005304460.1:0-747 GCF_000412655.1 Myotis brandtii
CTCTCAAAGGGACCCAAATGAATCATCTCACAGGTGCAGGAACAGAGGCTCAGAAAGGGGAAGCGACTTGTCCAAGACCACATAGCTAACTAGCATCCACACGTAATCTCTTCTCAAGAAACCATCCTGAGCAAACTAGTCACAGACACATCCTCTGTCCTCCTCCAAAGTCTTCTTGCAGAAATGTCCTATGAGGCAGAAGAGAGTCAGGTTTCCCATTTCCAAGGTCTGTATCCCTAACTCATCTGAACTCAGATTCCTTCGGGAATGAAAGTCAAGGCTGGCATCCCAAAGCTGCATAAATCTCTCACCTAAGGAACATCATCATTTTTCTCTTGTCACAACCCTTACAGCCTAATATTTGACAGCTCCAATCGGGTACTGTCCAAACATTTATTAAAACATTTTAAATGATGAATATATCCAATTATTACTATTAATGCAGCTAATACTGACTAATGAGGGGGAAACGCAGGAGCTGGTGTCCCGCAATTCATTACTCCTGACTTGTCAACAATTCAAAGCCCGAAACCTAATCATCCATACCAGGCCCTGTTATATTTCACACGTCACTTTTAATAAGTCACTCAGTGCCTATAAATTAATGTAACATGTCGGCGTTTATGAGTGCGGCTTTGTCGCTGTTAACAAATGATGTTCTGCCCAGTCTACAACAGCTAGGAAGTGACAAATGATGGAAGATGATTTCTTTCCAAACTATAAACTATACACAGGGGACTCCAGTAA
>NW_005304461.1:0-747 GCF_000412655.1 Myotis brandtii
GGGTCGCGGCATTAGGAAGGTTGAGAACCACTAGTAACTAAACTGAACGCTGCCTGAAGGGACCGGACCTTGGACGGTTACATGGGACCATCATCTACAGTGGCCACTGAGCATCCCTATCTAGACAGACATTTGTGTTGCCGTGGGACTTGTCAGTTGACAGGGGTCAGGACAGGAAGCAAAGCTGGACAACACAAAGGAAGGAAAGTCAAGGGTCTCGTCCCAGCAAAGAGTCAGAACTGGCAGGAGATGTGAACACACTGGACATCAAGGTGAGGAGAGAAGCAAAAGGCCTGGGCAAGAAGCCAAAATCAGAGACGGAGGCCTGGGAGAACAGGTCAGAGACACAGCTAAGCAGAGTAAGCCGGCCGTGCAGTCATGATGCCTGGCTGGTGGTCTGGAGCCCAGTGACCCACAGGGTCTGGGGGATCAGGAAGGGCAAGCCAGGCTGTGGACAGAGGGAGCCCGTGTCCCTGCCGAGTCACTTCTTGAGCTTTTTCCAGGGACTTTCCCCCAGATCCCTGACTCTATGTTTACCCTTGCCACAGGTCTTAACCTCTGTATGTGGGAGGATGGCAGTGCATCCCCACGTAGGGAAAAAAGTCAATATTCCAACGTTCATACTTCTGTTGGTTCCATAACTATTTTGAAAATTAATGAATTTTGACAAAATTTAATGCCCCAGATTTCCATATCACCTTGTTTTCATTTTTATGATGACCTTCTCTTTATGGCAAGTGATCCTGG
>NW_005304462.1:0-747 GCF_000412655.1 Myotis brandtii
CTGATTTAGATTCTTAAAGGGTTATTCTGGGTGCTGTGTTGAGAGTAGACTGTAAGTAGGGGACAAGGCATAAAAGAGGGAGGATATTTCAGAGTCATTAGCAATAATCCAGAGCAGAGCCAATGGTGGCATGGACCAGGGTGATAATAACATAGGTGATGAGAATTACTCAGTTCTCAATATATCTTGAAGCTAACCATGACAGGATTGGCTTATTGGCTCACTGTGTATGGCTTACTAGGATGGGGGAAACTGTAAGGGAAGCCAATTTGGGGGGAATTCATAAATTCTGTTTGGAACACTAAAATCTGAGTTTCATATATTCTTCTTTTGATTTATCTACAACCATTTAAACAATTCTTAGCTCACAGGATGTACAAAAATAGTCAGTGGACTGGATTTGGTGCACAGTCATAATTTTCCAAACCCTGTCCTAGAAGGCTGAGATCTTGTCTTTTCAGCTTAGCAAGTCTATTGCCCAGTCTGGTACCTGATATAGTGTAGGCTCATTCAACTTTATTTGAATAAATGAATGAAGAAATAAGAGAGAAAGGGCAATAGGAATAAATATGTATGTCTCTTCTCTCCACGTACAAGGTTCAGGGCTCAGGATTTTGAACTTGTGGGGTTATCAGAATATGAAGAGTATACACAAGCCAAGAACCAGTATCTTCTAGGATTCTTTTCTCAGGGCCAATCAACAGTTCAGAATCAGGTTATCATTCCCAAAGGAGTCAAAACAAGAAG
>NW_005304463.1:0-747 GCF_000412655.1 Myotis brandtii
TGTACTGTCTCGGACTTTGGGCCAGTGGCTTCAGCTCCCTGTGCCCGGGCTTCCCCGGGGGTAAGATGAGCCGATCGTGCCCATCCCCAAAGCTGTGGGGTTCAGGGAGCTCCAGCTGCAGTGCTGGGCGCTGCCACTCGCTCACGGGAGAGCCTAGCACGTGTTCATTCTATTTAGCTGGCTCTTCTCCAAAGTTCCTGGAGCAGGCAGGGCACGTCCCCGCCACCTCCCCATGGAGGTACAGGGTCGGGAGGGTCCGAAGGGCCCACTTTTATGTGCAAGAGGCCAGCCTCAAAGTGACCAGTTTGTTGGCCACCACCCTGTCCCCTTGACTAGAGTTTAAGTTCCTGGGTCACACCCTTCCCTCCCCTCTCATTTTATGGAAAATCATTTCAGCGAAATGTCTTTCCTCAACCTACAAAGGCGAAGGCTGGATGCGGTGGCACCCAGTGCTCACGCCACTCCTCGGCGCCTCAGTGCCTCGGCGGCTCCCTCTGCTCGCGTACTTGTCCTGTTTTATCCCCACACTTTAGCGTGTGACACTGAATTAGAACAAAAACAGAGTGACTCACCCGAGAGACAGGACAGAGGTGTGGGGTCCAGCCCAGCACTTTCCACTGAGGGCCCCGGAGGCCGGGCCTCTCCTTAATTTCGTTGGTGTCACCTTTGAAATGAAAGGTTGAGACTAGACTGAAGATCCCTCTGGCCCAGCCAGCGTGGCTCAATGGTTGAGCGTCCACCTATGAA
>NW_005304464.1:0-747 GCF_000412655.1 Myotis brandtii
AACCTGGGCAGGTGCCCTGACCAGGAATTGAACTGGTGACCTGTCGGTGCATGGGACGATGCTCAACCACCTGAGTCACACCGGCCAGGGCGCCCATAAAACATTAGTTGATTGTTTTTTGGTGGGAGTGATGGATTTCTCTTAAATGAAGCTCTCTCTCACCTTTTCCCTTTACGCCCAGTGACTGCCCAAAGTCAGCAAAGCAATCTATGCAGCTGGACCTAGGTGTGATGCAGTGCAAAGTTACCGAGCCCCAATGATGTTACAGGAAGGCACCCTCCTCAAGGTGCTTTGAACTCTGAGGAACATAGAAAAGCAATGGGCACATAGGTTCAGAAGGGAAATTATAGTGAGAGGGTTCTGGATAATTGGATTTGGTTTTCTTGCTCAGCAAGTCTTCACTGAGGCCTGCACGTAGCGTTGAGTTAAAGGCTGAAGGGCTAGAAAGGTGGAAAAGGCATGAGCCACACCCTTGCAGAGTGCACAGTATGGCCGGCAAGATGAGACATGCATGGCAAAATTAAATACTAATACAAGGCAGTAAATGTTAATGAGTGGTTGGATATTAAATGCTGGCACTGTTCAGAGGGGAGGGAGGGAGATCACCTGGGGCCGGAAGTCAAGAAGGGCCTACAGCAGCCCTGAAAATTGACGAAAGACAAGGAGAAACCAAGAGAAGCAATGGAGCTCTAGGTAGGGACCCAGGGAGCAAAACGCATAACATTGGGAGAAGACAGTCCATGCTGG
>NW_005304465.1:0-747 GCF_000412655.1 Myotis brandtii
AGGCCCCGGGGAGGAAGGGAACATGTCATGTTTGAGGAGATTTAAGGCGGCTAGTCTGCCTGAGGCTTAGCAGGTGGAGTGCCCCTGGGTGCCACCACCCCCGGAAATGCCACTCAGGTGGTAAGCCATCTGTTTTCTTTTTAACTGAGATTTCTGTTTTCAATATTGCTGAAGGGCAGAGTGGTTAGAGTTGGGCGTTGACTATTTAAAAGGGGGGACATGTCTGTGGGTCCTCTTGGCGTTGGTACTTGGTGATGGTTTGTGATCAGTCTCCCCAATCCAGCTCTCACACGGCCTTGTCGCCAAAGTTAAGGTCCCAGGCAAACCCTCGGCAAGGCTTCCAAAGGAAATGTGCAGGAAGAAAATACAAACTTACTGAAAAAAAAAGAGACTGTACAGTTATAAAAGGCCTCCTTAATATTGCCCAATGCGTCAGATGCCTCAATTCCATAAACATCTCTTCAGAAAACAAGAAATGGTTAAAAGGAGGAATTGCTGGGTGAGCGGGTTATCAGGGAGAACAAATGTAAAGGGGGTCCCAATGGCCCAGAAGACACTGAGGGCCAGGGTGCAAGCTAAGGGGAACAGGGCTGGCTGAAGAGGACCTGAACTTGGGGGTGCCCCCCCAGGCTAGAGTCTGCCCCTAGGGGCACCTCACTCTCTGGGAAACTGTCCCTGTCTAAACTCCAGCTTCCTCCTGCCCGACTGCCCAGCTCACTTTCCCAGCTCAGCCACCTCGGACCTTTC
>NW_005304466.1:0-747 GCF_000412655.1 Myotis brandtii
CCAGGGCCCAGAGGTCAGCTGGGACGTGCCCTTCCACAGCAGATGCTCATGCTTCAATCGCTGGCCAGGCCTAGGGGCCACACCCGTGCATGAATTTGGTGCACGAGACCTCTAGTCTATAATATTTGCAGGACTCGTGCAGAAGAAAAATGCAGGGCTATTTGCTTGAAAGTTCTTAAGGTTTTCAAGATGGTGATGGGTGATAGCATAGCATTCAAGCAGGTGTGAGGTCCTTCTAAACATGGGGCACCTTGCAACTCATGTCCGTGAAGCCAGCCCTCATAATCTAGCAGATGAGATAGACATGAAAGTAGCTATCTTAAAAGGCAAGGAAGTAAAACAGTTATGTTAAGTGTCCTGGAGTGTCATAGGCACGTAATTCTAAAGGATGATCAGAGTAGGCAACCCACAGTAGAAGGTATTTAAACTGGACCCTAAGTGAATGGAGATATTTTTGTAGATAGAGACTATGACCAAATGCTTTTCTGGCTGGGAAACAGCACAAGAAAAATGTTGTGGTGTGACAATGTTGGCTTTATAGAGAAGAGGCAGGTAGGCCACCGGGGTTAGGATGTATGTGATGCAGTGAGGAACCTAGAAAGGTCGCTTGAAGTCAATTATTGGGTGTTTCTAGCACCTTGAATTCTTTAAATTTGGAATCTGAATGGATATACTGAGCCTTCTGAGATGTTTAAGTAGGAGAATGACATGATCACTTCTAGAATTCCAGAAAAAGACAGTAACTTC
>NW_005304467.1:0-747 GCF_000412655.1 Myotis brandtii
TGAGTTCGCGTGTCACCTCTGACACTTGTGTCATAGGATCGCCATCACTGCTCTAGTAGAACTAATGGTATTTCAAAAGCAGCATCTGGTGGGTTTGAAGGACGAGGGAAGAAATTAGGAACTCACTTTTGTACCTGAGTTTGAAATCCCTAAGAAATATCCAAGTGAGGTTGTCAAACAGGCAGTTGGTTGTGTGGGGCTGAGCCTAAGAAGCTACAAGAAATCTACTACAGAGCATTCATCAAATGCCAGGCATTCTTCTAAACCCTTACATGTACTAATCATTTAACCATCACAGCAACCCCTTGGGGAAACTGATTATCACCTCTGGTTTGCCGAGGAGGAAACCGAGGAATAGAAAGCTTGAGCAATTTGCTCACCATCACACCAGAACTACCTACATAAGCGGAAAGGCTAGCAGCAGGCTTGCCATCTGTTCTTTCCCTTTACTGGAAACACCTCAGAAAAGAAAGGTAACCTGATCAAATCTTATTGTAAATATGCTAATGACAGACTTCCTGGCAAGCATACTGCTTATATTTACTATCTGTAGATTCCTTATCTAGTGCTTTTAGGGGATTTACCTGGTCTTCTTCCTAGAATGGCTTAAAGTAAATAAATCTAAAAAATCCATGGAAAATGTCACATACACCTTGTCACTATTAGAGTACAAAATGAAGACGTTGTGTCGTTCTTTTTTGAGTATACATACATCACTTAGATTTCTCATTGATTACATATGGACAG
>NW_005304468.1:0-747 GCF_000412655.1 Myotis brandtii
GTATTTAAAGGGCCAGAAGGTTGAGAACCACTGGCCACTCCTCCCACCCCAGTCCAGGCGGCTTCAGTGGTTCTGGCCGAGGAGAGGAGCCCCTCAGAGCTTTCCCACGGGCGCCACTACCCAGAAAACCACTGGAAGCTACACAATCCTCTTCACTCAGCTCCTCTGAACTCTGACCACTGTGCTTTGGGTCGACTATCCTACCAGGCTCCTTTTTTTCATCTATTTATCACTTGCTTGTTGCTAAAAATATGTGAATTGGCCTAAAGCAGCGGTTCTCAACCCTTGACACGGGTCGAATCTCCAGGGAGCTTTGGGAACATACTTATGCTCAGGCCCCATCCCAGAACAACTAAAACATAAGGTGGTGGGAACCAAGCACTGGCACTTTAAAAATTAATCTCCCCAGGTAATTCTGATTAAAGTAAAGTAGACAAGTTGAGAATTACTGAGCTTACAGAAATCCACTGCATTGCTATGTAATAAAAAGCAAATAAATGAAAAAACACAGGCAAGAGGGAAACAGGAGGGACAACAAAAAAGCAAAGCGAGAAAACAAGGTTAGAATACAGGATGCAGGCCACACTAGAGCTAGAACAAACTATTGGCTCTGAGCTGAGCTTCCTGGTGGTCAAAGCAAAGAGGATTCACTGTCTACAACAGTGATTTTCTACCTTTTCATCTATGGCACACATAAATTACTAAAATTCTGTGGCATACCAAAGAATACATTATATTTTTTGGCTG
>NW_005304469.1:0-747 GCF_000412655.1 Myotis brandtii
TATGCCTCATTACATTATCCAGTGTCTTATACTAAGGTTGTATTTGTGATTGTCAAGAGCCATAGTTAACCACCCAGACCCACCTGTATGAAAGGCTGTCAGGGCCCCAGAAGACCCACCTGCAAGTCGCCCATTTAGTTACTGCAATTGCTAGTTCAGCAACAGAACCTGAGATATTTGGGCCAGATAGCTTTCTGCGTGCAGGTGTGCCAGGGCCACAGATTGTACTGGTACCCCGCTGTTTGTCTTGCAAGTGAATGTCACTGTCCAAAAAGGTAACTGGAGGAAATTGTGCTGGAGCTATGTAAATCTGTCATTCATAGTCGAAAAACATAGATAATATTATTTGGTGAGTCATTTGTATTAATCTTTCGGTTTTCAAGTGTTCCTCATAAAACCATATTTATAGACAGAGCTTATTTAAAATATTCCTGATAAGTATATGGAATAGATCTCCGTGTTGTCATGTGGTGAAGGGAAGCTGGACAATCAAATGCCTATGAGAGTAAATGGTTGGCAAGGGGGACCACCCCAGTGCACGGCCACCCAGCCTTTGCCGAATTCTAAGGCATAAATACCACAGACATATTGGGGAAGCTGGTAAGTCTTTAAGAAAGGTGTAAGGATTCTTGCGAAGTGTTATTCAGTAACATAAAAGTCTTTTTTAAGGTGAAGACTTCGAGCACTGAAGATTTGTGTATGAACATCTGTTCATACCACTAAGTTGGAGTAAGAATTCAGGGCTCT
>NW_005304470.1:0-747 GCF_000412655.1 Myotis brandtii
ATCCCCACCAGGGGAGTGGAGCAGGCATTTCTGATGAAGGGGGAGCAGACTGAGAGGGGAATATCTGCTAAAGTCACTTAACTATAACTGAAAACAGTAACAATAAAAATGTGATGAATAAACAAAATGTGGGAGAGCAAGCAATGTTAGTTTAATCTTCTGGGAATAGTAAAAGCAAGGAGGGAAAAGTCAGCATTCTGTTCTTAATCAAATTCTCAGCGTAACTGTGAATACATATGCCCTCAACCAAGTAGTGCAGAGATTACAAATGTTCTCCCTAGCCAACATGCTCTATGCAAATTGTCAATTTAATCTTCTCCCTACCAATGTATTTACTGTGCTTACACTTTATTTTCATATTCTCAACTCAATTTAAGTAGATATGAAGTTCTTATTCAATGATAAATATAAGCAAAGTTCCTTCTACATTATTAGTAGCAAATGAATATATTTTAAAAAAATGGCTTCTCCTAATAGGCTGGAATTTTTGTTTAATACTAAATAATAAATCTCAGTCTAGTGTGATTATCACAGTAAAATAAGAATCTTTACTTATAGGTATGAGAATGAAAGGCAAAGATTGAGATATAAATGATTATTAGAAAGAGATATATCCCAAAATATATTAAATTAGGCACTATAATAATATGCTTTTTCAAATCCTTTTGGATTATTTTAATAATTTATTGAATATATTTTTCCAAAGAAATATCTTTGCATGTTATATTAAACTAGTGGCCTGGTGCA
>NW_005304471.1:0-747 GCF_000412655.1 Myotis brandtii
GGTAATGAGAGAAAGGGGGAAAGGAAAGGGAGCTACTACCCTATTAGATACTACCAACCCATAATTTATTTAGATACTTTCCGTAGGATAGTGAGACTTGGGTTTAGTAATTAGTCCAAATCAGAGCTAATGAGGGGCATAAATGAGTACTTTTACATGGTTATCAGCCAAGAGGATGGACACCCCTCCACCTTCACTCACATCCAAGTAGTTAGTGATGGGTTCGTAAGCAACAGCATCATTGTTGAAATGATACTTGGCAGCTGGGTCCTCCTTTCGGTGGTTCTTTAGGAACTTCTCCAGGACGCCCTTCTCCTCCATTGTCTGGCGGATAGACTTGCCTTTTTTAAGAATGATTCTGCAGAGAATAGGGTTAAAAAAATGAATGACCTTCACCTTGCCCTGTTAAAGCAACCTCTCCAATGATCTTTTTCAAATCTCTTCAGTACTTTACAAAGCAACTTTTTGAAATCTCTTCAGTACTCTCTGCTCAGGAAGAGCGAAATACAAGAAATCCTCCTGGATTTTAGCAAGTTCTGACCACTACAGTCATTCCTGGATTCCCAGCACAGAAACACACTACATAATATTTGGGGGGTTTTGTGCTTATATCTTGTTTCCAGAGAATAACTGTCAGTTTCTTCCCAGCACCTGCTATAAGCTTGGGACAAGGATTGTCCATTCTTCTAAACCAACGAAACACTCAACCCACTTTTACATACACACACACACACACACACACACACA
>NW_005304472.1:0-747 GCF_000412655.1 Myotis brandtii
TGGCAAGCGTTTTCTACATGATCACTCGGCTCCAGGCCCACCCCTTTCACCTGAGCACCCATCTGCCGGAGGCCTTGAGGTTAAACATTCTGCCCCGCCATCTTTGTCATCTCATTTCCTTTCTCATCAGCCTGGGACCACTCTTAGTACTCTTCAGGGTGTGGTGTCCAGGCAAGAATATCAAGAGCTGCTTCAAATCCTGGCTTCCCTATCCATAGCTGGGTGGCCCTCAGGACACATCTAACTTCTCTGAGCCTCAAGGTCCTTGCTAGTAAATAGATGGGTGTCCTATGTGCCAGGCACTGTTCTAGCACTTTACATACATGAACTCAGTTGAGCCTCACAACAGCTCTGTGGAATCGGCACTATGCTTAACCCGTTTTCTAGATGGAGAAACTGAGACACAGAGAAGTTTGTCATTGCCCCGTGCTCATGCAGCTAGTTAAGTGACACAGCCTCCCAGCAGTCTGCTTCACAGAGACCCTGGGAAAGGAGACTGGTATGGGCTGTGTGGTGAGAGCCCCCTGGCTGATGCTAATCAACTCTGCTTCATTTGGAGGACTTTGGGAACAGTCTGGGCTGGAAGCCTGATGACTTTAGGGTCCTCCTAAGCCTGCCTCAATAGTGGCCTCCGTTTCGGAGGGACCACTAGACATATGGGGCTCATTTCCAACTTTGATTCAGAATAGTAACTACTGCTCTCCTTGGTCTCCCCATCCTCAGGATTCCCCACTTCCCTGAGCACTT
>NW_005304473.1:0-747 GCF_000412655.1 Myotis brandtii
TTAGTGAAGACTTCCCTTGTCATCTGATTTAATAAAACAGATCATCTTCTCCATGTCCCCGTCTCTTTCTCCTACTCTATTTTTCTCCTTAACACTTATCAGTACTGAAATGTAACGTATTTTATTTATCTTATTTATTGTATGTTTTCTTCACTAAACTCCGTGAAGGCATTTTGTTTTCATTTATATTCACGCCAGTGACTAAAATAGTGGCTGACTCATAGTGGGTGCTCAATAAATAATTGTTTAATACATGCATTAAAAATTCAGTTATACTTTTCAAATCCCACTTTTTCTACTTATGCAAAACATCCTGGGAAGAAGAAAGCAAAAGCAAGTTTGTTTTAGTTTAATTAGGCTAGTTTGATTTAGGTGCATGTCTCCCAATAATAACAGATCAGAACTCATTTACTTAATCCTCACTTATATAGGTTTTTTCAGTAAGAGCAGAATAAAGATGTTGGAAAGAATCTGGATCTACCTTCAAATAAGAGAAACTTAATGAGACTAGTAACACAATTAAGAACAAACAGAACCTGAGACATTAATTGGATATATAAAGTTATAATCAGATTGTGAGGATTGCTTTTCACAATGAGGCAGGCTTTCCTGGAAGACAGTTACTGTATACTGTATATATAAATTCCTGGCCAAGATAATGTAGAAGTTTGGTCTTCTGTGGAATATTGACCTCTGAGGTCCCTTCAGCCTGCACAAATTAGAAGTCAATGACAGAGGACAGGAAAC
>NW_005304474.1:0-747 GCF_000412655.1 Myotis brandtii
TGCTGTGAGATTATTTGTTTTCACTTATTACTAGTTTTGACCCTTACACAACTTTTGCCCCTTACACAACTTTCCCCCCATAATCAACATTTCCAACTCTATAGCGTTAGTGTTTGCTTACAGCATTTGACAAATAAAACCATCAAAGGAGAGTTCCTGCCACCTTTTAATGGAGCCACTTCCACAGTTAGTCCTAATGCAGTTAACATGTGATGAAATTATATGCTCCATAAAAGAACCATTAGGAATATGCATAGTTAAATTGAATGATGGCAAGTCTGTGTCTTGCCCCTTGGTATTGTTGGGAGATAATCCCCATGGGTCTCTCATATTTCTGGACCTCGGGCGCACAAGGCATCAGCAGCCATTTATTCTTAAGGCTGTTTTTATAATAAATAGATATTAAAATTGAAGATAGTGTCCCCTAGGGAGCAGTAAGTGGGTTTGTTTGTTCTACCATAAAGTGAAGAAACTATCTTCTCCAGGGAAAAATTTGGTCAGGTTTGTTGGCCACCCATTACACAAGACTGGAGTTTCCTAAGCCTGAAGTTCATCTTCAATAACTTAACCCACTGTGTGTGCAATTTTCATTTGGCCGCCTTTATGGTCCCCTGTGAGTATTAGAGCTTAGACAACTGGCCCAAGATAATGCTGATATTCTGGCTGCAGCTATTCATGAGAAATAAACTGGACTTTATTCCTGGCCCAAGAATCTTGTGTCTTCTACCAGCACCCATAAAACTATAG
>NW_005304475.1:0-747 GCF_000412655.1 Myotis brandtii
ATGAATGAATGAATGAATGAATGGCTCAAAAATGTTTCACTTTTACCATAATGCCCCATCTCCTAAATGGAAGGACCAAAGACAGGCCCCTTCATGACCTGAACTCCAGTGACTGCTTCATTCAGTGTAAATTACTGTACTGAGCACCCATCATGTGCCAGGCATTACACTGGAATTTACCTGAGGGGACATGACAGTGACTTACATCAGGAGTCAGAAAAACTTTGCTTGCCATACAGATTCTGCAGCAGCCACTCATCTCTGCCTCTGTAGTACAAAAGTAGCCACATTTGTCATCAAAGGGGCATGGCAGTGTTCCAATAAAACTTTATTCACAAAGGCAATTGGCTCTTGGGCCATAGTTTGCTGACTCCTTGAGTTAGGTAATCAAAATACCCAATTTGATGGAGTTTACAATCTCACCCCATCCTGCTTCTAATTGCCTTGTAGCTGTCTTTCTACTTGTGTTATGTTCTCTCCTACCTCCAGGCCTTTACCTCTGCTGCCCCAGGTGCTTGGAGTGATGCCAAGCCCCAAAGAATTCCCCCAACCCCAGCCCCTCTATACATAACACCCCAACACACTTCCTTACCTGGCCAATTCCCGCTGAGTCTTTAGAAATGGCTACAATTGTCTGTTGATGTTTTTGCTGAGTTGTTCAGTCTTCCAAAAAACAATCACATTTTGCAATTTGTGTTTCTCAACATCAGACATTTTATAAAATCATTTTTATACAAAATCATTTTT
>NW_005304476.1:0-747 GCF_000412655.1 Myotis brandtii
AAACACGTCAGTGGCATTTAACACATTCACAGTCTTGTGCAACCATCTCTCTAGTTCTCCTAAACCATGTTGTCACCCCAAAAAGGAAACGCTGTGCCCATTAAGCAGTTAGGCCCCATTCTCTGCCCCCAGCCCCCGGCAACCACACATCAGCTTTCTCTCTGGATTGACCCGTTCTGGTCACTTAATGTCCATCAGACACTGTGTGGCCTTTCGCGTCTGGCTTCTTCCACTGAGCATCATGTTTGCAGGATCATCCCCGTTATAGCACGTGTCGGCCCTTTATTCCTCGTTATGGCTGAATGGTGGTCCTTGTATGGGTGGGCTGGGCTTTGTTTATCCCTTTGTCCGTTGATGGACATTTGGGCCGTTTCCCCCTTTTGGCTGTTGTGAGGGGTGCGCTGTGAACATTCATGCACCAGGTTGTATGTGGATGCAGCTGTTCATTTGTCTTGGGGATTCAGCTTGGAGTAGAACTGCTGGGCCCGGTGGTAACTCCATTTGACTCGATGAGGAAAAGTCCCTGGGAATGCTGCGTGTGTCTGAGCGTGTGCATTGAAGGAGATGGTCCTGACCTTTTTTATTTTATTTTAATAAGATTCTCAAGAAAAGAGTAAGCAGCGTAGAAACGGATGACCCCCTTGGTCCCTCTGCGATCCCTTCCGGAGTTAAGACCCTCTGCCTCTTGTCTCAGCTCAGTGGCTCCGCACTGGGAAGGCCTCATCTTTCTTCCTATCTTGTTTATCT
>NW_005304477.1:0-747 GCF_000412655.1 Myotis brandtii
GGCCTCTAGTTTTATATATATTCATAGTTAATCCCCACAACAAATCCAAGGGGTAAGTGTAATTATCCCCAGTTTGAAGATGAGGAATGAGGTATAAAACACACAGAGCAGTTGGGTTATTTACCAAGTCACTTAGCCAACAAGTAGTAGCACTTACATGGGTTATGGCAATAAGACCTCCAAACCCATGAACTGATTAGCTCTCTATTATACTAACAAAGTGACACGAAATTGGCTTAGCAAAGACTATTCCTTATTGTTCTGGGGTTGTAGTCATTAGGCAGGGACCTTACCTTACACAGTAATTAATAATCTACTATAGAACATGTTGAGTAAAGATTTTCTTTAAGTAAATTACTAATATAGATGTGAATTTTACAGGTTATTATATAATTCTCTACTTGCATTTATTTTAGTGTAATACATTTAAATTTGCAACAGCATGCACACATTGTTTCATATTATTGTACATCTTTATAGTTTTAATTTTAAAATTGGAGAACCACACTTGGCCACCAGATGGCAGCAATGTAGGATTTTGAAAGCCTCTCAAATAAAATCTCTTTCCAGAGACTTAAATTTCATTAATTCACCTTGTGTCCTATTGAAATATGCCTTTACATTATCTGGGAAGAAAGGTTTATTTCATTTTGGCATAGGGAAAATGAGCTTAAATGCTGAATTATTGGAAATCTAAGTTAATGAGGTTTTAATATACAGACATGTTTAAATAATCAACAGAATAAA
>NW_005304478.1:0-747 GCF_000412655.1 Myotis brandtii
CATTTCTTTCTTCAGCTCAGTGGAGTGTCAGATGGGTCCTCCTTCCCACCCCTGCCACCCAGAAGGTCTCCTCTGGCCCTGGCAGCTGGCTGATGACCTCTAGCACAGGCCCCAGCCCTTGGGGTGGGAGGCCCTCCCCACTATTCTGTACTCAACAGCCCCACTGTGGCCAGATCACTGTAGCACCCTCACTCCCCTCCTCCAGGCCTGGGGAACCTGCAGCCCTGGATGCAGGGCCTGATCGCCATGGCCGTGTTCCTGGTCCTCGTTGCAATCGCCTTTGCTGTCAACCACTTCTGGTGCCAAGAAGAGCCGTGAGTGCTTCCTGGGGACCCTGGGGGCCCTGGGGGCTGGACCGCCACGGGCAGGGTGGCCCCAGGACCATGGCTACTGCTCCAGTAGAAACCCAGGGTCCAGTCCTCTCATGGTGTAAAAGGGACGCTGAGGCCCGACGTCTTGGGCTACAGCACCAGCTCACTGGCTCCCAGACCTGCCTGCGAGGCCCCACTGCTCGGTGCTCACTCCCTGGGAGGGTGGGGAAATGGCTCCTCTTCTCAGAGTCTATCTGTATAGTTGATACAGCTGCCCAGCCCACGATGGGGGCTGTGAAACCTCTGGAAAGGAAGGCTCTGTCCTTCCCTGGGGTCAGCTGCCGTGCCACACGCGGGGGTACAGAGGGGCAGTGGGACAGGCACCCCTGTGCTCACAGGCTCCCCATTGGCAGGGGAGGCAGATCTGAAAGCAGCC
>NW_005304479.1:0-747 GCF_000412655.1 Myotis brandtii
AAAAAAAAAAAGGTCGAAGAAAGTCCAAAGATCCTGAGTGAAAAATCACCCTGGCTGCACAGGTTAAGCCAGGACATGGGGCCAAGGGTCAACACTGACACGCTGAGCCCAAGCAATTCCTCTCCACATGAAACCTGCACCGCTGGAACCCAGCAAAGGTTGTAGGAAGGAGAACTTGGGACAGACAGACGGAAGGTCTGTAAATCAGTTCACCCCCGCTTGGCTTTCCCTGAAACAAGCAGTCGGGGCCCAGGGCCTGGGACAGACTCAAGAGGACGTAGTGTGGGAGGGTTAGAAGCATAGACGGGCATTAGACCCCAAAACGCTATAGAATTTGGCATGTATGTTTTTCTCATTCTACAATGTGGTATAATGATTTCTGGAGCCAGAATCTGGGGTTTGAACCTAACAATGTGACCTTGGGCAACTTCGTTAACTTCTCTGGGCCTCATTTTCATCACCTGTAAAATGGGGGCGGTATAAAACCTATATCAGGATTTTGATGGGGATTAATCTGTGTAATTTTCCAAGTCTAGTTCTTGGAGTATAGTAAGTGCTCAATGAATGCTAGCTATTATTTAATATTTTATTAACAGCATCTACTGTTTCAGTTACTGCATAACAAACCCCCTTAAAAAAAGTGGCTTAAAACATCAAACCATTTTATTTGCTCATTATTCTGTAGGTCAGCTGTCTGAGCTGGGGCTCAGTTGGGCAGTTCTTCTGCTGGAGTCACCTGGAATCACT
>NW_005304480.1:0-747 GCF_000412655.1 Myotis brandtii
TGTACTGTCTATTCTTTTGACTCTATGTAATCTGAAAGTTACTTCTATCCCTCATTGATCAAGAGTGTAAAGTGACATCAGCAAGGTGATGAGATAGGAGGTTTCTATCCTCTTCATCTCAAAGAACACCCAACTGACAATCACTCACAAACAAGAATACCTCTCAGGAGTCTAAGGGTCCAGCTAAGAAGTTCCAGCACACCATTGGAGAAAAAAAAAAATCTGAGGTTAAAAACATTGAAGACAGTAGGAGGTAGAGTTTTATTTTACTCATGTCAACCCACCACAAGGCAACACAACTCAGTGCCAAGAGAGATCCCCTTGCCTGCAATTTTCCTGATTGGGGACGTGAGAGTGTGTGAGCATCTGGCTTCCCACTGTGTGGGATGCTGACCAAGAGGCTCATTTCTTTCTTGCTCCATCCAGGACACTGAGGTGCTCTGCATGACTGGGGGTCAAGAAGGGGCTGGAACATAGCCTAAACCTCTCTAATCATCAGATAAATGCAAATCCAAAACACATTGAGACATCACCTCACATTTGTTAGGATGGCTACTAACAAACTGGTAAGAGATAACAAGTATTGGTGAGGATGTAGAAAAAGGAAGTCCTATACATTGTGGCTGGGATTATAAATCGGTGCAGCCATTATAGAAAACAGTATGGTGGTTTCTCATAGAAGTAAAAGTAGAACTACCATATGATCCAGCAATTTTGCTTCTGATATTTATCCAAAAGAAATGAAAT
>NW_005304481.1:0-747 GCF_000412655.1 Myotis brandtii
TCTTGAGTCACCAGATATAGACTGGATAGGGAAACATGTAGACTTGATATATTGGAAGATAAGCAGTTATTGGCCTAGAGGTTATAATGCTTTCTGAAAACAAATATAGACACAAGAAAAGAATGAGGGTGGAGGAAAAGGAGACAATAATCAGAAAAAAAGCCTTCCTTAGAATTTAAGATTTCAGATGTAGAGCAGACCTGGAAAACAGTGAGATGAAAGAAATATGACTGATACCAAGGCACAAATCAGTCCCTGGCAATAGGCTGCTGAAAAGCAGTGAGGTAATAATGGTATAGGAATAGCGAATGGATGCTGTCAGGCACTAAGAAGGAAAGGAAGCCAGTGGGCCAGGTGCCAAAGCTTTCAATGATTATGAAATAATCAGAAATTCAGCAGTTGAGAGTGACAAGAGGAGAGTGAGGGTAACTACCTTATAATGTCATCATGGACATTTATTCTATACCATGCATGGATAGGCATTTTCATATTCTATTTTCATAATACCCCTAGATATTACTACCTCATTCTCATTTCACCCATGATTAAACTGAAGTTCATCAAAGTATTTCACCCCAGGTTATAGAGTTTGTGAATGGAAGGGCTGGATTCAAAATGGTATTTTCTTGATCAAATATTAGTGTCCTTTCTACCATATCAAACTAATGGCCAGATGACCTGGGATATAAGTGAAAAGGAAGGTGAAGAAGGAGTGGTGCCTCCCAGGAAGAGGTTAGAGGATCAAAA
>NW_005304482.1:0-747 GCF_000412655.1 Myotis brandtii
ACAGTGAACCAGGTGACATGGTTTCAACCCTCATGATCACACAGTCTAGAAGGGGATAAGATATTACTCATATATACTTAATAATCATATTTATTTAGTAATCACAGGTATATTTGAAAGAAACAAAAGCTACAGGCTTCTTTGCCTTTGAAACAGCTTGTTGATTATGCATGTATTTCTGTTTCTTCCTCTCCTGCCCACAGTGTTGTGTTTTGTTTTGTTTTTCTCTGAAGTTTAAGATCAAATTCTATGCTTAGATGTTGAAAAGTAGACAAAGGTGGTGCGCAGGTTTGGGTGTGCAATAAAAAGCACAAATCTGCTCATGTTACTCTCCTATAGAACATCACTCAGTGGTTTTCAGTTGTCCTCATTATATATTCAAATCCCTAAGGCAGCTGACAAGGCCCTTGATCTGGGCCCAGCTTCTTTTTCCAGACTCGGCTTTGAACATTTCATACACTCTATGCTGCCATTTTACTGACTTTCTCTGGTCCACTCGTGTGCTTTGCTCCTTTGTCAATGAATGATCTTTGAACATGATCTTCCTCTGCTGAAATCCTTCATTGCTTCACCGCCATGCCCTCTTCTAAACTTACAAGTTCTTTCTTCTCTTCCCTGACTTTCTCCTTCCTCATTCCTTCATATCCTTCAGGTCACCATCTTAATGTCATGTCTTTCCTAATACCTTGTGCTTCTCCCACCCAGTCGGTCCTCTTGTGTGTTTCTTTGAGTCCTATTACTGGGAGC
>NW_005304483.1:0-747 GCF_000412655.1 Myotis brandtii
ATCTTCTATAAATTGAGATAATTTTGTTCTGCATAACTCACAATTAAAACATTTGTGAAAAGTTTAACTTGAAACTCAACCCAAATGAAAATCAGCATGGTGTGTGTGAAAACCTAAAGCCCTTTAAAAACTGTCAGGCACTATACAAATATAGCAGTATTCCCACCTGGATATAAACCCATCAGAGGTTAGAGGGTGTGCAGTGAGGAGAGGGGAGGGCTCTGAGCAGTGGGTCTCCTGGTAAGGAGAAGCTGGCTTCCAGTCATGTCAGACACTGGACCAGAAGACACCCCATGGGCCCCTCTTAACCCATGGGTCTCACATTGGCATTTCCCCCATTCACTCTGGTTTTCAGTTCCTCCATCCCTCTAACCTACTTTCTATCTCACCATTTCTGAGTTTTTCTCATTTGGTTCTTCATCTCCAGAATATTTACTCATTTCTACCTTTCATAGAATTAAATGAACTCTGCACACTCCTGCCCCGCCACTAACCCTGAGCTCAGAGGAACTGAGAAGTCTCTTCATCTGAGGGCCCCTCAACTAGGCTCACATAGACTCATACACAGACTACTTCCATCTCTATACCCCTCTGGCCAGGTTTTGCCTCAATAAATTACAGAACTGTGTCTTGGTGGCCATGGAAGGTCCCAAATTGAAATCATTTTCTGGGAAGATTCACTCTATATGGATCCCAGCATAGTAGTGCCATTGCATCTAAAATAGAAAATTCCAGACACTCCCCACC
>NW_005304484.1:0-747 GCF_000412655.1 Myotis brandtii
AGAAAGGTGCCAGACAGAGACTCCTTGAGTTTCCCTCGGGGCACCTCTTCTTCCCTCTCTGATGCTGGGAGAAGTCATTCACTCTGGTGGCTCTCTCGGCTCTCCACCTCCCCCAATGACCTCCGGTTCCTCCACCCAGCCTGACTCAACTGAGCTCAACCGTCACAGGGCTATTCCCAATGGTGCCCACCCCTCCATGTCCTTCCCCCTGAGCTTACTCCCCTACTTTCCACCAGCTCCCTCTCATCCTCCTCCGTGTATACCCTCACTCAGGGAAGGGTGCTGCATCCATCCAGGTGCTCAAGTGAGAACACAGGAGTCAGCCTGGATTCCTCCCTCACCCTCCCACCTGCATCCAATCACTCACCAAGCCCCATAAGCAGCTCTAGAAAATGCCACCTCTCCACCTCCTCTACCAAGATCCTCACTGGTGCTCATCCCTTCTCTCCCAGGTTACCCAGGGACCACCTAGCTGGCCGCCCTGCCAAAGTCTTATCACTCCCACCCACTCTCCCGTTTTGCCTGCCCAGACTGTGCAAAGCTCAACCAGGGCTTGCCTTTCCCCTTAAAACCTCCTTACACCACAAGCATATTCCAGGAGGTGCTTCCAGGCACGATCCTGTCAGACTCCTCTGCACCCCTCAATGCGACACCACCACTCATACCCTCCACATGCACCCATCATACAGCACCCTTCCCTTAATTTGTTAAACAGATACAATACTTATTTGGGATTTTTTTTTTAAA
>NW_005304485.1:0-747 GCF_000412655.1 Myotis brandtii
ATGGGTTATTCATATATGCATACAAGTTCTTTGGTTGGTCACTGCCCACCCTCCCCCGCCTTCCTTCTGAGATTTCGAATTCCATTCTGTGCCAGAATGCCCTTTAAAAGGTGACAGTTGGCCTGGTTTTCCTCCTGACTAGAGGCCACCATTTTGAAAACAAGAGGAAAAACATTCACCTGCTGAGGTTGGTGGAGGAAAAAGCTATGGAAGGAGCCAAAGTCCTTGAGGACACATGGGCAGAGCTGCCGTACAAACATTGACTCCCTCCCTCCACATTTCCTGTTACATGAGAAAAATAAACCCCTTTGTTGCTAAGCCACCGTCCAATTTCAGTGCCAGGCGCCTGAACACAATTCCTATCCCAATGACCCGATTTGGAAATCCCCTCAGCCCAGCTGCTTATTTAATAATTGGAGAAATTGAGATGCAGAGAAATGAACTGACCCTCCTCCCGTCACACTCATTAAACAGCAGGATTGGATTAGAACTCTTCTCCTCCCCACCAACGATAATGAACAGTAATATCTGCCATTATGGCAAGACCAGTACCTTAAATAGAGTATATTATTTAATTTTCATCATCACCCTATGAGGTAGGTATCCTAATAACTCCTATTTTATAGCAAGAAAACTGGGATCACTAAAGCAGAAAGTAGCAGAGCAAACCCAGCTCTGTCTGGCCCCAAAGCAGGGCCTCTTAATCACTTCATCCTGGCCCCTTCATGCGACAAGATGTTGATGTAT
>NW_005304486.1:0-747 GCF_000412655.1 Myotis brandtii
CCACTCTCCCTTCATGTGTCAGGCAATGAGGGTGACACCAAGATAATTCTGGTATATATCATGCTCCCAAGGTGTTCACAATCTGGTGGGGGAGCTAAACTATAAAAAGATAAGCCTTGTAAGGGAAATTATCAGATGACCAAAAGCCAGGACTCTCTCCAAGGGTGGGGCACTCAGGAGAGGTAGAGGTGGCCTATTTTCTGGAGAGCTTTCAGTCAAATGCTGTCTAGAAATGTCAAATAGATATCATGAGTGCTGCCAGTTCCCACTTCCACGCCCATGGCAGACACCAATAAATGATGATGACACTTTCCCAAGATAAGCCTAGAATGAGACCTCAGGCTTCTTTGCAAGACATCATTTCAGGCAACACTACCAATCAAAGTTGGCCAACAAAATAAAAAGTCATATTCCATCCTAGGTAAGTGATTGTCCCAGTTCCACTGAGAAAACTTGGTAATGTACAGTCTTGCTGGCTCTTCTAAATGGGAGGTACTCCCAAGATCACACTGAAAAGACTTGGAGACTGAAAGGGATCTGGGAGTAGAGGACAGGGGACATCAAGGATGATTGGGTCATCTAACCCATGTTAATGGGAAGATGTCAATGCCATTAAGACATAATAGCTATAGAATAAACAGGCTGTTGAGGAGTAGCTGCATTATAAGTTTGAGGTCCTAACATGACACCTAAATGAAGATGGAGATATTTACCCAAACTCATAATGTTTCTCCACAACTGAATCAT
>NW_005304487.1:0-747 GCF_000412655.1 Myotis brandtii
ACACACACACACTCACTCACTAGTCAAAAATGTGTGTGTGTATAATAAATACATATATAAATATGTATTTCCTATATGCTCCCTGGCTCTCACACATACATAAACTCCCCCATTATTAACATTCCTCACCACAGTGCTGTTACATTTGCTACAATTGATGAACCTACACTAAAAACACATCACCCAGAGGTCAGAGTTTACATTAGGGTTCACTCTTGGTGCTGTAATTTCTAGGAGTCTGGACACATTTATACTAAGATGAACCCACCATTATAACATCAGATAGTAGTTTCACTGCCCTAAAAATCCTCTTTGCTCTGCCTACTCATCTCTCTTCCCCCAATCCCTGGCAACCTTTGGTCTTTTTACTGTCTCCATACTTTTACCTTTTCCAGGTCATATAGTTGCAATCATGCAGTAGGTAGACTCTTGAGAACAACTTCTTTTACTTACTCACATGCACTGAAGATTTCTCCATGTCTTTTTATGGCTCGATAGCTCACTTCTTTTTTTTAGCATTGAGTTATTCCATTGCCTAGATGTACCACAGTTTGTCCATTCACCCACTGAAGGACATTTTGGTTGCTTCCAAATTTTGGCAATTGTGACTAAAGCTGCTACAAACATCCTTGTGCAGGCTTTTGTGTGGACATAATTTTCAACACCTTTGGGTAAATACCAAGGAACATGATTGCTAGATCATTTGTTAAGAGCATGTCTAGTTTTGTAAGAAACCACCAAACTGTG
>NW_005304488.1:0-748 GCF_000412655.1 Myotis brandtii
CAGAAATGTATTGTCTCTCAGTTCTTGAGGCTAGAAGTCCAATATCAAGTTGTGCTTAGGGTGAAATAGAATCTGCTCCATGCCTCTCTCCTAACTTCTGGTAGTTTGCTGGTAATCTTTGGCATCCCTTGGCTTATAAAAGCATCCCCCAATCTCTGCCTTTAACTTTTCATGGCATTCCTCCTGGGTGTATATCTGGGCCCAAATTTCTCCTTTTTATAAGAACACCAATTATACTAGAAAATGAACCCACTCTACTCCAATATAGCCTCATTTTAACTGATTATGTAACTGCAATGATCCTATTTCCAAATAAGGTCACAGTTTGAGGTACTAGGGCTTAGGAATCCAACATATCTTTTGGGGGTGGAATACAATTTGACCCCGAGGAGTAGCAAAACAGCTGCTCCAGACATCACATCTAGATACAATGGCTCAAGGAAGTAGAGGGTATCTCTTCCTCATTCCTTCTGAGAAATTTCTTGGCACACATACTGTCTTTTCTTAGTGGTCAGAACTGTGTCATATGCTTATTCCTAAGCAAATAAAATATATTTTCCATCTGCAAATATCACACACATACATCTAGAGGCAATATCATTGACAAAATAATTAGGAAAAGATATTTAGCATGTGTCAAAGATTTAAAACAGTAACAGGACACTTTACAAAAGGTTGTGTGGGAAATAAAGTTCTTAAGCTATACATAGGAATGTAACATTACAGAGTATCTTATAAAATACAATGA
>NW_005304489.1:0-748 GCF_000412655.1 Myotis brandtii
TTGCTCTTTGAACCTGGTAGAATTTTATATAGTAACTTTAAAACTGAAATGCTTAAGCATACCAAAATGAGTTATTCTGAAATAGTATTCTAAGCACATCAGACTTCCCTAGAAAACATGCAAAAGCTACCAAAACTCTATAAAGTTCTTATTGCCCCAAATAATTGACTGCCTTTGGCACCTTTTTAGTTTCTATTTGCGTGCCCTTTTCCTAGCTGGAATTTCTGTCCCAAACAACTGATAACAGTGTGTGTCTCCATTTTAGTGGATCTTTTTCTCAGGGAAAAATAATGTACCACTCAGGTGTCATTAGTTAAAAGGGGTTTATAAGTACAGTTTGCAATAAAATAAAACAATCACAGGACTAAAAATCTCATTAAATAATTCAATAAAATATGTTACGTTTTAAAAAAATTAGGCTCTAGGAGCATAAGTATACAGAAAACAAGTGTGTATACATCATGGATCCTTCCATCAAGTGGAGAAATAAATGAAAATAAATACTATATGTTAAACACAAAAGACATAGCTGAGAGAAAAGAGTAATAAATAAAAGTAAGGTTGAGAGGGTTCATCAGAAACTTCACAGAAATATCAAAGCCACATTTGAAAGACTATTGGAGAAGAAAATAGGATGAATTTCATACTGTTGTACTGTATAATTTACTAAAATATATTTACACATCAACCATGTGACATATAGTGTACATTATCTACCCCTTAAGGTGGTTAAATAGCATTTAAAACT
>NW_005304490.1:0-748 GCF_000412655.1 Myotis brandtii
GCTTGAAGGTGGCCTTGTGGCCCAGGCCTCCACCACCCTTGCAATTGATAGTGACCGTGTAGGACCAAACCGAGCCGATCACAGCCAATGAAACTCAGTCCTGGGACTTTCGACCAAGACGAGGGCAGTGGGCTCCCTTCTCCCCACAGGACTTACAGCCCTTCAGGAGGGAGGCCCTGTTTCCCCCAGGGGACAGCCAGTCTGAGAAGGAGGCCACTGCAGCACAAGGAATTGCTGAGAGATAGAACCAGCATTCTCATTCTCATGGCGGCATTTGAGTTCTGGATGGAGCCATACCTGAACCTCATGGACTTCTCAGTTATGTGAGGCAATAAATGCCCCTTTCGTCCTTTTTGGGGGTGGAGGGGGCAGCATGGAATGTTTCTTCTTTTACTGAGGTATAATTGTCATTCAGCATTATATTCGTTTCAGGCCTATGACATAACGATTCTATATTTGTATGTATTGTGAAATGACTACCACAATAAATCTATTTAACATCTGTCACCACACACAGGCACAGAATTCAACCAGCCTAAGTCAGGCTTTCTGTCGCTTGCAGTCTAAAAGGTCCTGCCTGATAAATCTATTCTCTGGCATAAAGGTCTCTTGTAAAACCATGTTAATAAAGTGATGGATGCTCGAATTGGCAGAGATTCAGAGAGAAGGAACTGAATAATTCTTCAAGATTTCAACTCAGGCTTTAGGATGTCCCTACCCTCTTCCAGTGTCATTGGAGGGGGAGAAG
>NW_005304491.1:0-748 GCF_000412655.1 Myotis brandtii
TTGTTCTAGGAGCCACATTGAAAAAAGTCACAATAAAAGTTAGAATTAATTTGATATATTTTATTTAATCCAATGATAATCATTCCAGGATATAAAATGTATTAATAAGGTAGCTTACAACATAGCTTTTCATACTAACCACAATCTCAATTGGGACACTACATTTTTACTAGAAAAATTTGATGTTGTAGAATTCATAAAATTACCGTCAAAAAAGGTGATTTGTTTGTCCAAGTTGTTTCAAACATAATGCAAAGTTTTTCAATGATAGGATTGAATAATTGGTTCTTAAATTTACATTAATTACCATGAACTCAAACAAAAATTCAGTTCTTCACGTGAACTAGCTAGATTTCAAGTGTTTAGAAGCCACACGTGGCTAATGCTCACCCTATTTTGACAGTCCAGGTTCAGGGTACTCAGCAGTATAATCATTTTCTTGAGCTATGCCAGGAAAGAGAGCTTGTAAGAATGCAGAGCTCTGCAAAAATGCAAAAGGGAGCACAGATTTTTAAGCGTGTATGGGAATAAGGCCCATAGGCTAACAATAGAAAAGACAGAAAAATTGATATTCATGAGGCCAATGCTTCACAGGCTGTGGGGCTGCAATCCATGCTCCGACAGGAAGAGGACCGAGGTGTGAGGGTTTCACATAAAATTTTATTTGAGCACAAAGTCCTGCTTGAATACTTTTGAAAGCTGTTAACCTCATCACACTTCCCACCGAATTGAGGGGCCATTTCTGACA
>NW_005304492.1:0-748 GCF_000412655.1 Myotis brandtii
GTCAAGTGTTAACCCGTTGGCTATGCATGTCATTCATTTTGAACTTGTGATCACTCTTATAAAGGCCTAAGCTTAAGTTGACTTGTGTTCAGAAATCTGTCTTTAGCGAAAGTGTAATCTCCAAGTCTGTCTGATGCAGTGAAAGCTGTTTTTAGAGGAAAATTTATAGCCTTAAGTGTCTTCATTGTTAATGAAGAAAGACCCCCCTTCTCACAAAAAAGGGGTGGTGTTAGGTAATATTCTTAAGAAATTCGGAAAATTCAATAAACACAAAGAAAGTGGGGGAAGAATATTAATAGAGATAAAAGCAGAGATTCATGGAATAAAAGCCAAAGTATGTTAGAAAGCATAAATAAAACCCAAAGCTTGTTCTTTGAAGAGAGTAGTAGTGAAATAGATGAGTCTGTTTCGAGAGCTGATTTAGGGGACGGCAAGATATTAATGAGCGAGAAAACAGAGATGGTATAAATGAATTGCCTCAGCGAGATTGTCGGGAGGAAATTATAAATACGGCACTTGAGGTTCGAGAGCCTCTAGCACTCTTCCTGCACCGATAATGGCGATGGTAGCCCCAGTCCTGGGTTCACCCACCCTTCCCAAGCCTGAGGACACCAGCAATAGTTCATTAATGCCACTCTCCTTACTGTCGTCTTATATAGTAAAAGCCTAATATGTAAATTGACTGAACGGCAGAATGAGGGGGGCGGGGGGGGGCTATGATGTGCACTGACCACCAGGGGGCAGACAC
>NW_005304493.1:0-748 GCF_000412655.1 Myotis brandtii
AAACATGTGAAACTGATCTCATACAATACAACTTTGTTAACTCATCTTTTGAAGCATTCTGAGGACTCAGCTCTTTCAGAAAGCCTCCCAAGACTGAGCAATATCATTCAGGTGGCCTCATGAATACATTTTCCAGTTGTGGCCATAATGACCCTTCAAAGGGTCCTTAAGGGCAAGATGATCTTAAAATATGCATTACATGAGATTGATCTTGGGAGCTTGCTGGCAATTAATAGTAATGCAATTAAAGAGCTTTTGTTAGACTCTAATGCTTGTCTGTGCTTATTGTTTATCTCTAAATGTTTGCAGTACCCTTTATTTTCACTTCATATTTCAGTCTAGGTAACAGAGAATGATTAATCAGTACTTTTACAACTAGACATAACATTTAGCAGAGGAAGGATATTAGTATAGTCTCAGAGATATGACAGTTCTTGTAAATTATCCTTACCTTCAAAAGAATCTAGACAAACTCAAATGCCATCATCATCATCATTAAGCCAGATTAATATCTTTGCATGGGGTTGCGTAATGAATTTTATTCAGCTCAACAAGTGATTGCACTAAGTAGTCAAGGTAGGCATACAAATTTCCTGTAATTGTAGCTGTTGGGGAGGTTAACATTTTATAGAGAAGGTAAGACAAAGATAATTATAACACAGACCGGAGTACAATAATTGCTACAAAGTACAACAGAGATTTGAAGAAGAGAAAGGTCACAGCCAGTGAGCAGAGATTAAGAAAAGTT
>NW_005304494.1:0-748 GCF_000412655.1 Myotis brandtii
GTTGTTTTGCTTAAAGTCACAGTTTCCAAGAACCTATAGAGATGATGTTAAGTGAGGACTTAAACTGGAGTTTTATAGTTGTTGACCATCATCACTCATTTCCCTTACCTCCCCAGCCCCTGGCAACCGCCAATCTATTCTATTTCCATGAATTTGGTTTTTCAGATTTCATATATAAGTGAGATCATACCGTATTTGTCTGCTAATGTTCTAATGAGCCAGAAATTACTAGAAGAGTAAAGCCAAGAAATGTGACTTATTCAAGTGTCTGGTATGAATAGAGCCACTCCAATGAAGAATCTGTTCACAAAATGGGGTAGAAAATGATTGAGTCACCAGTGGAATATAGTTGATGGAAACTTCTTGGAGAAACAGAACTAAGCGTAAATAATTTAATAGAAATGTTTGAAGGGTCATTGCCCAAAGAAGTAAGCAGCAACTTTAGGCTTCAGGAGACTGTAAGAGAACAGGGAATGAAGAGGCATTTTGGCCAAAGTCCAAGTCAGAAACAGCATGTGACACCAGAACTAGACCTAAAAGGCTTAGACTGGGCAGCCAGGAGGAAGACAGGTTGACACAATTAAATGGCAGCAAAAGATGTAAATTACGCTAACACTTTTAAGAATGTCAGAATGCCTTATTATATACTGAAGCTCCCACACTTGAACACATTGATATGTTATGGCCCAATCCTTCTGACTGCTATAAAGTGAATACTATGCTATTCTCTAAGTGGTTGGCAGACCCT
>NW_005304495.1:0-748 GCF_000412655.1 Myotis brandtii
GGCAACCAATCAATGTTTCTTTCTCATATCAATGTTTCTCTCCCTCTCTTTCTTCCTTCCTCTCTGTAAAATCAATAAACATATTCTTGGGTGAGAATAAAAGAATACGTACCGTAAAATAAATCTGAATTTTATTTAATTTATTTGTTGTTTGGTAGTGGTACAGAAGTAGTTATTCTGAAACTATTTTGAATGTATAGTAGAATAGAGAAAAATAAGCAATTTGATGTAGCTGGGAATCATGGGTTCTCGTGTGAGAGAGGAAGATAACATGTATGAGGAAAGTGAGAAGGAAGCTTGTGCTTTGAATAAGATGAACAGAATGCTTGTGTTCCCCCAATTTCACATGTTAAATCTCTAACCCCCAATGTGCTAGCCCCTCTCCTTGGCTTTCAGATGGCTCCTTGTTGCTCTCTCTTTACCTGGTTTCCTCTCTGCCCATGCATGCCACTGCTGGCTCCTTATGCACTTACATTTTTCTTAAAAGGATAGCAGTCAGCTTGTCTTGGAGACTACCCACATGACTTGATTTAACTTGCATTGCCTTTTTAAAAACTCTGCCTCAAACACACTCACATTCTGAGGTGTAGGGGTCAGGGCTTCCACATGTGGATTTGGGGCACCACAATTCAGCCCATACAGATGTGCTCTTAAGTACAAAGGGACAAATTTAACCAAGGAGGTAAACAGCCTCTACTCAGAAATCTATAGAACACTGAAGAAAGAAATTGAGGAAGATACAAATAAG
>NW_005304496.1:0-748 GCF_000412655.1 Myotis brandtii
GGGGCTGGCAAATGAGGGCCTGCGGACCAAATCCAGCCCACGGCCGCCTGGGCGAAGGGAGCTTCCCCGGGACATGGTCACGCTCAGCAGCAGAGAGGACTGTCCCACCAGAGCCTGCAGGACCCACAGAGCCCGCGGCCCTAGACCCCTTTCCTTCACCCACCATCTGGATGCACGGGTGTCAGGCCTTCTCCCTCCGCCCGCCCCTGCCCGCCCCCAGTCCCGCCCGGGTTCCTGTCCGCTGTGAAAGCCCAGCGAGGGCCTGGCCCACCTGGAGAAGCAGGTGTCTCTTTCACCCCCCCTCCCCCCCACACACACCGATTTCTGGGGCTGCACATGCTTGTCGAGATTTCTTGCCGGGGTCTGATGGTACATTTTCGGTGGAAGGGTCATCGCTGGAGCCCTGGGTACTCGGCTCAGACCGGCCACGGCACGTCGGGGACTTGGGCAGGTCCCCTTCCTGCCAGGTAGCAGGGTCCTCCTGCCAGCTGAGCCCCGAGAGTCTGTGGCCCTCCCATCCCCACAGTGTCCGTGGGCCCCTTTCTCTGTTTAATGTTTCCTCAAGAGGGTGAAGGCGGTTGGCTAAGAGACTCAGGTTTGAATCGGACGCCATCCCTTACTAACTGTGAGACCTGGGGGGCGTTCCTCAACCTCCCAGAGCCTCCGTTCCCTCATTCACTCAAAAAAATGGTTACTGAGCACCTACCATGTGCTAGGCCAGTGGTCGGCAAACTGCGGCTTGCGAGCC
>NW_005304497.1:0-748 GCF_000412655.1 Myotis brandtii
GTTTGTTACTGCAAATCTGTGTCCGTGTCCCGGGGCTGCCCTGACAAATGGCTTCAAGCCAGAGAATTTATTCTCCGGTTCCGGGGGCCCAGGCCCCAACACTGAGGTGCCTGCGGGGCCGTGCTCCCTCCCCAGGTGCCGGGGGGGGCTCCCTCCCCCCCCAGTTCGGGCTCCAGGGTCCTTGCCGGGGCCACGGGGCCTCCCCGGCCTCTCTGTGTCCCAGGCACAAGGACGAGTCACCGGGTCAGAGCCCGCCCTCCCCTGGGGGGTCTCCTCTTAACTTGCCCACGTCCGCAAGGACCCTTGTCCCGCTAAGCCGGGGGTGGGGGCCCCCTGGTGGGGGTCCCCAAGGGCCGGCGGAGTCCTTGGCTGGGGCACAGAGGAGAGGGGGTGGACGTGTGAGAAAGGACCAGGGTTGGGGCGCGAGGCCTGTGTTCAGACCTCGCTGAGGCAGTGGTGGCTCCCACAGCCCCAGCGTTGGTGCCCCCTCCATGCAGTGCGGGGAGGGGGCGGCGAGGGAAGAGCAACCTAGACCAGTGTCCAGGTCGTCTGCAGACCCTGGGCCTGTGTGGCCGCCTTTTGCCTTCTATGTGTTTACACAAAACTATGGATAAAAAATCAGGTACAAAAGTGAATACATTTTACAATGAGAAAAGAAATGGCCAATATCAAAATTTACAAAGCCCCCCGGCCGGCCTGGCTCAGTGGATGGCACGTCAGCCTGTGGACTGAAGGGTCCCAGGTTCGA
>NW_005304498.1:0-748 GCF_000412655.1 Myotis brandtii
TTAAGGTGGGAAGAAGTTAAGAGTCAGAGATTTATTTGTCTGGAGCAAAATCAATGTCAAAACCTATAAAACACCATAGGAACCAGGCTTGTTCCTGTCTGGGAGACCCAGCCTGACTCTCATAATCACTAATAAATACTGTGGCCAGGTGAAGCCTGTGCCAAGTCAAGCTCTCCCCAGGGGCCATTTCATACTTTAACAAGCCCAACTGTCAGGAACGTTTTTTGATATTAGGTTGAACTCCCTCCTAATTGCTAACTAGGTGTTGCATTCCCCTCTGAGCCACCTGTGGATGCTGTCTCACTCTCCACCTGACACACGGTGGGGTTTCATACACGTCTCCCACCCGACACTGAAAACGAGCAACAAATTCAAGAACGAACATGGATTTTTAGCCCCCCATTCAGAGCTACGCGTTAACCAGATCTTCCCATCCGTTCCCCTCACCGCCAGCCCTTCAGGCAGGATCATAGCAAGTGGCAGCTCACAGGTTATTATATACCCATGATGTTTTTAAAGCACAGAAATGACATCCACTATTTAGAGAACATGACGCCATTTCTCGTTTTAAAATCATCCCCAAAGGCTAATCACTTCACACATCTGGCTTGTCTCAGAAGGTCACCAGCATCTCTGATAAAATCCAGCTGTGGGACAGAAAATAATATTTCATCTAAATGGATGATCAATAACCACTATTGAATCCTGTAAGGTACATTAAAGCGGGTGGCGGGGGGGGGGGGGGGGG
>NW_005304499.1:0-748 GCF_000412655.1 Myotis brandtii
GTGGGCGAGGCATGGCCTTCTGACCAGAGCCGTGAGAGAATACATTTCTGTTGTTTTATGAAACCCAGCTTATGGTCTTTGTCACAGGAGCCCTAAGAAACTAACGCATCTTCCAACAACTAGAAATTAAATAATGGACCCTAACAAATTAATTTCAGAAAACCCAACAGAAAATGTCCCTCTGACACAGAGGCAATGAGAACGATGGCTGTTTTTCAGGTTCGGAGTTCCGGAAGCTAAAGTTAGTTGCCACAGCTCCCTGGGTAGTTCTCAAGCCTCGGTACCAGTTAAGCTTTAGGACGCAGTAAAAAGGCCTGGAACAATCAAACTTCATAGCAAACGGAGAAGGGACCGGGAAACGGAAGGGAGGCTGCATAAGGCGATGCCGCGCCTTCTGCTGTGTTTCTTTGCTGGTATTTTTGCCCGGGGCTGTATGTGACAGACTCTGCAGAGGTCAGCGCTGAAACAGTCCTTCCCCATCATTCTGTCCCCCGGCCCTGTCAAGCCCAGGCCCTGTGCCGCCTGGTGCAGGACGCGGACTTGTACTTGGATGTAGTCATTACCCGTAGCGAGGCTCGGGTAGAGGACCCTCATGTTGTGCAATACAATTGTCCCTGGAAAGTTTGCGTTAAAGGGCCTTCAGAGTGAGGGTTTTCCTTTCCCTGTTCTATTATGGAATGAAACACTTCTTCTCACAAAGAAGTAATGGCATCCAAAATGTACTTTCAAAACTGTCTAAAAGTAGATA
>NW_005304500.1:0-748 GCF_000412655.1 Myotis brandtii
TTTTTTTTTCTGCTGGAGCCAGAATGTCATAGAAGCAAGAGTTTAAAAAGAGAGACCTGAGACACAGCTACTTCCTATGAGGATTGAAAACAGAGGAAAGACTTAGTTGGTAGGAGAAGGAATATTGATGGTTCTTCCCAACTCCAGTAGTTGAATCTTTGGATCTAATGGCTAGATTTAAAAAGACTGGAGATGAACCCTTAACTATATCTATGTGCCAGGGCAGTTATCATGTTCAGCGAATTTGGTAAATATGATATTCTTCTCATATTTACCTCTTGTCTTTTCCGGTTTATTTCCAGCATTTGCATCTTATGTAAATATTGTCTTTTCCCAGAAGTATACATTGGAATTTGCATCTTCTTTTCCAGTTCCTGCTACAAAAGATGACACCTTCATTAGTGTGAGATAACTAGTTACAGACTCTGCAATCTAAACTTGAAATCCTTTTTGGAACAGAACAAGATGAATCCGCAATCGTAATCCATAGAGATCTCTTCTGATATCAAAGGTGAACCACTGCAGTTCCCAGGTAAGACCTTTGTGTAGCTACCAGTGAATGGAGTGGCAGTTGGCAATGTGTGCAATGCAGTTTTTTAAGGTTCCTGTGGAGTGCTTCAGACCTTGAATGGACATAACTTTTCACATCTCATTTTGACAAGATATCACTTCCCTTATCAATAGATGCTTATTACTATCTCCCCAGAAATGTGTTCTGGTTTGATGAGACCAACGTCTCTCTCTTTCT
>NW_005304501.1:0-748 GCF_000412655.1 Myotis brandtii
TGGTAACCACCATACTGTTGTCTGTGTCTTTGAGTTTCCATTTTATATCCCACATAGGAGTGAAACCATCTAGTTTTTAGCTTTTTCTGACTGACACTTTGCTGAACCTGAGATTCTCAAGGTCCGTCCATATTGTTGCTGATATACTAGTATTTAAACATACAGCTCACCTAAGGGCAACTGAAAAAGTTATTTGAAAAGGAGATAAATATTTCATCTTCTTTTAAGAAATTATCAGCAGATTCATTTCTAACCATTTTTTGAACCCTAGCACAAGTACTGAAATAATAGGTAAAGTAAACAATGGATGTTTTTCTGTTGATATGAGAGAAGTGATATAAGATTTCAAAAGAAGTGTTTTATTCAGGCAGGTTTTGGGGTCATTGTCACTTTGAAGTCCTTAAACATATTTCAATGAGCTTGAACATCTGTGGAACAAATCTCTTAAAAGTACTTCAAATACCTTTGACAATCTTAATTTTGCATCCAATATAAAGAAAGTTGTAAATCAGAGCTAGAGTTAGGACAAGAAAAAGATAGAACAAGTATATTATATGCATTCCTGGTTTTAAATACACAGTGAAATTGCTTATATGAAGAGGCTTGTTGATTTGATTTCTGTAGCAGAAATTCTTGATTCTTATTAAGTTTAATATATGGATCTGGATGTTGGGTACTTGTGTTCTTGTTTATCAAAGAAGGTTTAATTCAATTACTCTGGGAAAGTCTAAATTCTGTTCTCCAAGTT
>NW_005304502.1:0-748 GCF_000412655.1 Myotis brandtii
AGAGAGATGACGAGAAGGAAAAGGAGGAAGAGAAAGAGGAGAAATAGGAGGATAAGGGGGAGGAGAGCTGGAGGAGGAGGAGGAAAATGGCAACTAATTTTTATGGGTTCTTGTTATGCTTTAGCTATTCCATCCTCACAACAAACCTATAGATTCGTCTCATTGAAGAAAAAGACACAGAAAAGTTAAGCAATATGCTTGTGCTTGTAGTCACACCAAGGTGACAGTTGGATTTTGAATCCAAGCTATATGACCCCAGTCTAGCCAGTTATACCCTATTCTGAATAAGAAGACTGTGGCATTGTCCTTAGCTGCTCATTTCACTGATGTCATCTTTTTTCTAAGACAGTCGGTGCGTATAAAAGCAGGTTTATATAAAAGTAGTGGTATGATGTTGTGCAGTTCACTGAGCCATTGTAGCAACTGGATTTTCAGGCACTAAATACATTCACTTTATTCACTTAATGGAAAGGTGTATGCTGAGGAAATTTAATCACAGTGACAGTAGTTGTTTTTCTTGGGGTCCATTTATCTTCTGAGTCTATGAGTTATACGCTTACCTGCCCAGTTATTTCAGATGACATTCCACCCAGAACTTTCTGAGGTTTTAAAATTGTTGTGTGAACCACTGATAGGACATATAATTATTAAATCTATGTATTACTTTAAGCCATAGAGGGGGTTCTGTAATTTGCTAATAAAGAAACAGGCCAACTTACTACCCTTAACTTCCTTCCCTTCCATGAAA
>NW_005304503.1:0-748 GCF_000412655.1 Myotis brandtii
CAGATTCCACTTCTTCCTCAAGGTTCTAATTGGGGAAGACTGAGATGGGCCCAGGAAGCTGAGTTTTTAACAACCCCCCTCCCTTCCCCCCACTAATCTGAGGCATGGTGAATAGGCCACACGTGGAGAAATATCAGTCAGGGCTTTTATGCACCACTGTGGGGTGATGAGAAGCATGGACTCAGCAGTCCCACCACCGCCTCTGGCTCGGTATGGCCTCAGGCCTCCTGTACCATTGTGTCCCCGCCCCCAGCCTTTTCAGTTTTCCAGCGCCCCCTTTTGTTTTGTTGCTGTTTTTTCCCCTTGAATTCTCTGGAATGTTGAGCCAGATTCTTTCAGAAGATAAGCTCTTCGGCAGTTTTCAGGGACCTTCAGACAGTTGGGACGCACTGGATAAATTCTGTAAGAAATGAAATTCTCATTTATAGTCATTCTTATAGAACCTGCATTCTGCAACTCTTTTATTTTATTTTCTTAAATGGAGAGGTTCTGATTTGAGTCTAAACCCCAGCATACCCACTCCCAATTCTCCGAGCCTTCTGAACGTCAAATCTCAGAGCTGTCAATCACAATTTCTTTAACTTTTTAGATGCCTCATGGAATTAGAGGGGCAGGTTTAGGGGGGAGGCGTTAAAAAAAATTAGAAAACGCCTAAATTTCTTTATCTACTAGAACTTAAAGTAAGTGCACTTCTCCGGGGTTTATTTTCCCCTTACAACTCAATCTTCCATTATAAAAGTAGAAGGTT
>NW_005304504.1:0-748 GCF_000412655.1 Myotis brandtii
AACTCCAGAGGAGGCACCACAGGCTCATGTCCCAGCCCCAGGCCCAGCTCTCCCTGCCCACCCCACCTCCAGAGGTGGTGACCTTACAGACTACTGGCCTAATTTGCATATCCCTCTCTTGTTATATAGGATTGATATTCAGAGTGGCTTTCCATACAGCTAGTATTTTGTCAGAAGATGTGCTTAATCCCCTTGAGCCAGTGAGACTTCAGTCTTTTGTTGATAAGTAATGATTATGGCTTGGGAATATTTCAAGTCAGCCAAATAAGACACTTTCATTGTTATTGAGTGGGTGTACCCTAGCACATGTGAATAGACTTCTAACACACAATGATGATTAAGACCCAGGAGGAATCTTGTTGGTTCTTTCTTTCCCTGGTCTCTTGTTAAATTTCTAGTGGTCTTCCATTCACCTTGTTGCTATTAGGTTCAGGAGTTGACAGCCAACTCTTAAATGTTGAAAACTCTCCACTATTTTCAACAATACCTTGTTTGACTTCTCCATTCTGTGTACCAGTATAGTCAGTCTGCTCAGACAGAGCTCTTTCTATGATGTGAATCTCTCCAAAAAGAATATCTGTACCACTGCATAAGAGCTGTAGGGGTAGACAGTATATCTTTTTATCACAGCAGCATGCCCACTCTACAGTTTGATGTAAGAGAAAGTTGATAGATCATGGTCCTCTTAGCTTGCCCTTCCTGGCATAGAACAATTGCTCAGCAAGCAAGGTGGATTAAGCAAAACTGG
>NW_005304505.1:0-748 GCF_000412655.1 Myotis brandtii
TTTTTTTTTAAGACAGGGCAGGTACAGCATAGATACCATGAAGCAGGAGCCTGAGCTCCGGGTCTTGAGGTTCTTCTGCAGGAGAACAGAGGCCTCTGCTGTGCTCAACAGGGTTGAGCGTATGAGTTCAAGGCAGAAATGGGATGATTTGGCTCCGAAGCTTCCTTGCTTGGAGCTGAAAGCTCAGGCCATCTCTGGAGACCGGAAAATGCACAGGATAGCAGGAAAGGCCGGCAGCTGGGGGTTCTGTCAAAATGATACCAGCTTAGTTCCTGCCACAAAGAACTTCTTACACCAAGTCTAGAGATCACAGGCTTCTGGAGGGCACCTCTTTGGGGCATTCTGTCAGCCTCCCTGCCAAGTATCCCTCCTTCCCAGTGAGAACACTACTCTGCAGCGAAGGCTGGATGCGGAGGACAGTTCCACCTGCAGGACAGGCTCCCTTGTTAATGTTCTATGGATAGGGTAAGAGCATGGGCTCCAGCCAAATGGTCAAGTTTGAATCAAAGAGTTCACTCTTATGAGCTGTGTGATCTTGGGCAAGTTCCGGAAGCACAAGCCTCCTTGGTCTTTTCTGTAAGATATTATTTTAATCCCATCACATAGAGCAATTATGAGGATTAAATGAGTGAATACAAGTCACAGAACAGTGTTCAGCATGCAGGGAGCACTCAATAAATGTTAGCAACTTAAATGTTATGCCATTTAAATAGTGATCTTGCCAAAGACGGAAAGAGTGGCCTCTCAG
>NW_005304506.1:0-748 GCF_000412655.1 Myotis brandtii
GTGTGTGTGTGTGTGTGTATGGGGGAGGAGGGGAGGATACATTCTCTCCTCCCTCCCCCAGCTCTTACCTCCCAAACCACTAAATACTTTTGAGTGAATCATTCCCCATCTAAACCGATAATCCTTGCAGCAAACTTTTCTTTCTGGACCATAAAAATGCAGCAGCTTGTTAATCACACAACTATTTAACCCAGTCCCTCCCTAGTCCTACAACTAAGCTCCAAGTCCATAACTTATAATCTACCCACCCACACGTATTGAAATGAGATTATTGTTCCCACAGAAAAGAACCCTGCAGTTGCACAAGTCCCAACTTTGTTCCAGAGGGTGATAAAAAGGACAAGGAAAAGACCCAGAGTTCTTTGATAGGCTTCTAAGGAAGGCAGAGGAAGGATGAAAGATTACCCTCCCTGGTACACAATGTGAACCGGGGTGCTTGCAAACATCCAGAGGGCTCCCACCCTCCACCTGGGCACGCTCCCTGACTCTTTGATCTATAAGCCATTGCAAATTGCTGATAGTTAGAGGGGTGGTTCAGATGAATGCCCTTATCTCTTCTTCAAAAGTAATAGCAGCCAGGGTGGAAGACTGCCCCTGAGATCATTGTGGTGAGCGAGAACCCGGGCAGAGGAGCGTGGCACTGCAGGAGGAGTAAAAGCTTTGGAATCATGTAGACGAGGATTGTGGTTTCAAACCTGCCACTTACTGGCTCTGAGACTCAAAAACACAGCTACTAATGGAATCTATG
>NW_005304507.1:0-748 GCF_000412655.1 Myotis brandtii
TTTTTTTCTACTGTAATTTTTTTACTGCAGTGAAATTTACATAATGTTAATCATTTGAAAGTGAAAAATTCAGTGGCAATTTGTACATTCACAGTGTAAGAGAATCTTATTCATTTTGAGTTTCTCTGATGGCTCCCTGTGATTAGCTTTAGATTGTATATTTTGCATCCAGAATATTGCTTAAGTGATCTTTGTCTTTCTCATGCTATTATATGCAGAAGCACCTGGCATTCTTTTGTCCTTCGTTGGTGGAGGCACTTTTTATTGTTGTCAATTACTTTACTGTATAATTATTATATTTCCCCTTGCAGATCTTAAGAAGTCAGCAAGGAAACACTTAAAACCATGCAAATGTTGTGTGCCCCCTCTTCTATGCCAATTTAGAATCTATTGATTCTTCTTAAACCATTCTTAATTTGTTGGTTGCAAAAGGACAATTTTCCAAGTCTAGCACATTCTCCACATTTAGTCAGCACTCATATTTTCATGTACTCATGAATCCCTGTCTGATTCAATAGGTTATAATCCACCACTATTGTTTTGATGCTCAAAATGTCCCAGTTTTGGCTGATAAAAATCTCTGCAGCCTGCCTTCTGGGGCTTTGTCTTATGGTCTCATCATTCTTCAAGCGTGTCCTTATTTTTTAGCACAACAAGTTACGTCACACTCATTTTATACCCTCCCAGCCCTGGAATCTGCCATTTTCCCAGGGAACTCTCATCCTTTTTAGTGGGGAATGCTATTAAG
>NW_005304508.1:0-748 GCF_000412655.1 Myotis brandtii
GGCCAGAAACTGTGACTTGGACACACGCTCGCACAGGTGGACACTCTGGTGTCGCACACCGACTGCTCGCGAGCCGCTCAGAGCACTGGCCATGCGCACTCACCTCTCCGTGGCCCCCACGCCGAGGCAGAACAGGTCCCTCTTGTAGTCCAGGTGGCCGGGCGTGCACCGGTAGATGTAGCCGAGGGACAGCGCGCAGCCCGCGCAGCGCAGGGTCTCCAGGATGCTGCGGGAGAGACGTGCTCAGACCAGGCGGCACCTGCCCCAGGAGCCCCTGCTCACACCACAGGGAGACACTGAGGTTGCTCAAGTGACTCCGCCCTAAGCCACACCCATAAGGGAGACGACAGTGAGGTGCTGGTATGAGGAACAGTCATTCCCGGGCTCCTAGCAATAAGGGCACACACACCGCAGCCTAGAGCCAGCCAGCAGCCATGCCTCCGCCAGAACTAACGTTTTTTAAAACTGATTTTAGAGAGAGAGGAGGGGGAGGGGGAGAGAGAGGGAGAAGCACCACACCCTGAGCAGGGTCGAATCCACAAGCTGGGCATGTGCCCCGACCAGGACTAGAACCAGTGACGTTCCACCAGCTGAGCCACACCCACGGGCTAATCACTTGTTTTCCTTGTCGCTGTCTTCAGTTACTGCCTAGGCACAGCAATGACACCTCTGGCAGAATATAAAGGTTCTGAATCGATGACAAACATTGAGCCCGGACAGCACAGCTGGTGCACGGGTGACAGGAATG
>NW_005304509.1:0-748 GCF_000412655.1 Myotis brandtii
GGGTGGCATTTGCTATTTTCAATTCTGCCCTGTTTGAATGTCTAACACTGTGCGGACCTTCTTTGAAAATGCCCTCAGGGGCTATTTTGGCCATGGGATTACGGGTCATTTCTCGTTTTTATACGGAGCCTGATTAAATAAAACCAACCACCGCCACCTAAAAATAAAACGTGCTAGAAGCCAAGACCACAGCGCTGGCCGCAGCCACAATGACCCCTCTTTCCTCGCCCCTTTCCCTGCAGGTCTGATGGCTCTTGTCGATCTGTCACGGCCTAAGGCGACACTTACAGCCCCGTCTGAATAGCCGGCCCAGGCACGTCCTTGCATGTGAGACTGGCCAACCCCGCAGCTGCCACTGCTCACATTCCTGGGCTCCAAGAAATGACAGAGCATCTGTCAAGGCTTAACTCGGCCTTGGTGACCGGAGCTGTGTAACAACAAACGGCTGTGTAACGGGGTTGAACACCAGGACTTGCTATTCTAGACGGTTCCACGCTGCCAGATTCTGGGTATTTCCCTTGTGCTTTCTCATGTGGTGAGACATGACGAAGGAGTCACATTTCCATTCAGATATTTTTTCACATCCCCCACTGCCCCACTCTGAATTATTCTGGGCCTGTAAAACCAAATTAGAACAGGCAGCTGTTTAAAAACTATAACCAAGTCACACACACCAGGGCATTGTTGAAAATAAAGTGAGCCCTGGCCGGTGAGCTCAGTGGTTAGAATGTTGGCCTGAGTACCGAAG
>NW_005304510.1:0-748 GCF_000412655.1 Myotis brandtii
TGCACTGGGCCTCTAGTCAACTGATATTAAAGAAAATATCAGGGTGTCCAGTTGGGAGATATTGCAGTATTCCAGTTGAGCAGTGATGCCTTGGGATAAGTGATGGCAATGGAACTGGAAATAAATGAATTTATTTGAGATATATTTGGGGAATAATCAATAATAATTGGATTTAATATGGTGGTTAAGGGAGAGGGAGAAATCAAGAATGAACCAAGGTTGCTGGTCTGAGTAGCTTGCTTGATTGTATTATTACTGAGAGATTGGGCAGGAAGCACACAAATTTGGTGGAGAAATCAAGATATTGTTTTTGGACATTTAGGCTAGAAATATTTATAAGATACCAAAAATGTCAGGTAGGTAATTAAATATAGGAGTCTGAAGCTAAGAGATTATGAATTATATTAACTGGACTATTTGTGGTAGCCTTCTAAAGGTTGTCCCTGTCTCCAGATCCGTTCTTCCAGATTTGACAAGATAATGTTTGTAAAATAGTGGCCTGATTAAACTCCAAGAATAGCTGTCAATTTCTTGCAGAATAAAGCTCAGTTTTAGCATTGCATATGAGAGCCTCCCTGATCTGGCCTGTTTTTGCTTCTTTACCACTTATCACAAGCATCTTATTTCTTAGCTATGTTACACTGCTAAGGATTTTCTGAAACTTTATGCTTTTGCAAATATGGCTTCTTTCTCTCTAGAACATTTAAAAAAATTAAATATTGATTTCAGAGAGGAAGGGAGAGAGAGA
>NW_005304511.1:0-748 GCF_000412655.1 Myotis brandtii
TTTGTTTGTTTCTTTGTTTTTTAGTCCTTGATAGGGCATTCTTTTATGTTTCAAAGTCGGGCTTATTGAGCTATAATATACACACAGCAAAATTCACCCTTTTAAACAAGGGTCTATTTATTTTGACAAATGTATGCAGTTGGTGCAACCATTGCAAAACCAGACTAAACACACCTATAAACTGTTAACAGTGAGCCTTTTACTTTATAATGTGTTTTAATTTTTGACAAGAAGCAGATATTATTACTCTTACAAGTATTTTCTGTCTGGTCTATTGAGGTATAATTTGCCGGCAGGAAAATTTACCCTTTGCAGTTCTAAGTTTTGACAGAGGCATGTGATCATGTAGTCACCATCACAACCACGATAAAGAATATTTCTCTTGCCTCTAAAAATCCTGTTCTGCCAGCCATTTGCAGCCCACCCTCTCCCTCCCCTCGTCACCAGCATGGGCACCTCCTGGTGCAGTTTCTGTCCTGGGCGTTTGTGTTTTCCAGAAGGTCATATACATGGAATCACACGGAAAGGGTATGTGGCATTCTGTGCCAGGTCTCCTTCATTTAACATAACGCCTTTGGGATTTATCCATGGTCCTGGGTTTATCAGTGATTTGTTATTATTTTGCTTTTTATTCCCTTGTGTGGAAGGGCCACAGCTTCCTTATCCATTCACCAGTGGATGGGTAAACTTACGGTGTTTGGAAATTATCAGTAAAGTTGCTATCGACATTTGCATGCAGAGTTTCATG
>NW_005304512.1:0-748 GCF_000412655.1 Myotis brandtii
TATGGTATTTGAACCTATTTTCACAGAGTGTGATGCTGATTCTTTCATAATGGCTGCAATATTCAGTTTCTGTTGGTTTAATTCCTTGCTAGCATGCAGAGTCATTAGAAGACCCTTGGAAGATGGATGCCAATTACATAAATGTGACATTGAGGCTGTTTTAAAGTATTATCATTTAGCACTCTTTTTTAATGACTCTTGTTTTACTTACTTATTGATTATACCAGCTGCAGCTTTAAAATCTGGGTCCCTGGCTTCTTAGTCTCCTCACATTTCAGTTAATTTCTGTTTATGGCACCATTTAATGGTTGATTTTATGTGGCATTTTTGGCAAAAGTTTTTAATTTTAAAAAACATCTTTATGACATTGGAATTTGAACATAGCAAGACTGAATTGTAATATTTTTATTATATAACATTTTCTTTTATAATGTCCTAATTTAACATTCTAATGATCTGGTTCAACCTGAATTTCACTTCAACATCCAATAATTACAAATGGGAAAATAATTAGATATTTTTGAAAGAAAATAATCTTGACAAATAAGCATTTAAAAAACTCAACAATGATACATTTTTCTTGGTTGCAGGTATTATGTCCTAAAGCCAGGAAAATAGGAAAGTGTAAAGGTATCTTATTAAAAACTAAATAATAACCATGTTTTTGGCTTACATTTTATTGTTTAAAACCTTGCAATAAAATCGTCCCTTTAGACTTTCATGCATTTTACAAATTTTAAATATTTTA
>NW_005304513.1:0-748 GCF_000412655.1 Myotis brandtii
ATGTAGAACAATGAGAAAACTGTTCGTTCATATGGGGTTCTAAATTGGTTAAACAACTTGCAATTTGGCAACATCTAGTAAAGTTGAAGATTCACATGTTATGACCCAACATTTCCGTTTTTATGTATATATTATAGAGAAACTCATATCGACACAAAAGTATTCACAGCAGCATTATTTCTAAGAGAAGAAAAACAAGGTATAATCTCAATATCCATTGAGAGTAAAACAAACAAATGTGATATATTCATACAATACTAAAAATCAGAGAAAGCAAATAAACTTTACACATATTACCATAGACAAATCTCACAAACAATAAATGACAAAAGCAAGCTGCCAAAAATATATACAGCTTTGACACTCGAAAGTTTTAAAATACTTAAACTAATATATATTATTTAGGAAAAAATACATGGATAAAGATATAAGTAAATACACAAAAACAACAAATCCGGGATGATAGTTTAGAAGGGAGGTTAGATCACAAAGGAGGAACTGGTGTTTTGTTAGTGTTTTCTTTATTAAATGGATGGTAGATCTATTGATGTTCAATGTACAGTATCGTTCTTTATTCATATCTGTATGTCAGAAATATTTATAATACCTTTTAAAAAGAAAGGACAAAAAGGAAGTGAAGGCTCCTACAATTACAATATAGTTTGTTCCTCTCAGGGAGGCAACAGTTTTGAAAATAAAGCAAAAAAGTAATTTGTTTCTTTAACTAGATATAATTCATTCCTAGTTC
>NW_005304514.1:0-748 GCF_000412655.1 Myotis brandtii
ACGCTCTATCCAGTGAGCCAAACCAGCCAGGGCTAGGATCTGCTTTGCTTTTTACTAACCATGTGGCTTGGGGCTCTGTTCCTCTGCAAGCTTCAGTTTTCTCACCTGTAAAATGGTGATGCCAACTTCATGGCTGGGGCATTGTTAGGACTGACATCACATGTAACATGCCTGTCACAGTAACTGGTACCCAGTCCATGTTAGTTCTCACTTCCCTTTCTCCTTCTCATTGTCTGAAATGATCATATAAACTTCAGTGTAATATCTTTTGAAGATTTCTTTTAATTGAGGTCAACTGTTTCATGGGTGTCACCCAGCTCAGGTCCCTGTAGGGAAAAGCTCTCAATCATGTCTTAGCTCATAATGAGTTCTTTCAGTTGTAGGATCTTTGGCTCAAGCACTAATGGGAGTTTTGCTAGATGCTCAAAATATGATGGTTAACTTTTTATTCAATCTCACACAAGGACAAAAGTTTACATTAATTTACATTTATCGAAGGCAACAAACAGATGTTCACCTACTGAGGAAATAAGCACAGTCCTCAAGTGGAATAAAACCTCTCTCCTGTGATGTCCTGGACACAAGGGTCCATCCCCACCCCCCCCAGGAATGTGAGTGGGAGGTGCTGTGAGTGGGAGACAGGGAGGAGACCCAGCACAGCCTGCCTTTCGTCACCTCCTAATGCTCCATGCTGCCAGGCTCCCTTTCAACCTGCCTGGTCCATGGCGTGTAGCACAACACCTTCCTT
>NW_005304515.1:0-748 GCF_000412655.1 Myotis brandtii
CACGCAAGGGCCAGAAGAACACGGAAGAATCTCAAAGCCTCAGGGCTGAGTGACAGGAGCTGGACCCAAAGGGTCACACACAGCAGGGCTCCATGTATACGACATTCTGGAAAAGGAGGAGCGACAGGGACAGAGACGGGCTCGTGGGTGGGACTGACTACAAACGGGCTCAGGAGAATGTTTGGGGGATGAATTGTACCACGTCTGGATTCTTAAAAAGTCTGGTGAAACCACATAACACAAAATTTACCATATTGACCATTTCTAAGTGTACAGTTCAGCAGTGTTAAGTACATTCACAGTGTTGCGTGGCCATCACCACCATCCATCTCCAGACCGGTTTTATCTTGCGAAACTGAAACTCTGTATCTGTACGACACTAAGTCCCCATCCCCCCTCTCCCAGCCCTTGGCAACCACTGTTCTTCTTCTGTCTATGAATTTGGCAACTCTAGGGACCTCGTGTAAGTGGAATCATACAGTATTCGCCCTTTTGTGATGGGCTTGTGTCATTTAGCATAATGTCCTCCAGGTTCATTCATGTTGTAGCATGTGATAGAATTTCCTTCCTTTTTAAGGCTGCATAATATTCCATTGTGTGGACAGACCACACTCTGTGTACTCATTCATCCGTCAGTGGGCACTGGGCTGCTGTCACTCTTTGGGTCTTACAAATAGTGCTGCTATAAACACGGCGTGCAAATTGTCTGGATTAAAAAAAAAATCCTCACCCGAGGATATGTTTTTAT
>NW_005304516.1:0-748 GCF_000412655.1 Myotis brandtii
TATGTTCCTCACAAAACTCCTTTGAGGGCATATGAAATACAATTTCTGGGCTTCACCGACACAGAGGAGACCATATGCTATAAGGCGCAGCAGCCCCTCGTGGTACGCTGTGAGCCAGACCCACCTGCACCCCTCCGAATCCTTTGGGACCCAAGTACCGCTCACATTCCAGGGCGATGTCAGCCCAGCGCCACTCAAACAGGTGGACGATGGAGGTGCGCCCAGGCTTGGTGTTGGGGGCGTACTGAGCCCAGCAGAGCCCAAGGGCTGAGAGCAACAGCAGGAACTTCATTTTGCTCTGAAGTTGTCAGCGTTCTTTCCAGCCACTATTTATATTCCTGCAAGAAGCATGGTTTACAAAGTAAATGTTCACATGAGCAAATACTCGGGGCACAAAATGTTGACTCATAATCTGAAAGGAATTATCAATAAAGCATAAGATTGTCCAGGAAATGAATCCAACTGACCTCTGGGGACCTTAATGTTTTCTTTATTAGGGAATATCAGCCTTTTTTAACATCTGGCACTTTATATACATAAAAAGCAGTCCCCAATCATGTATTATTTATCATTCGATTTTATTTCCAAAGCCCTTCAAAGATAGAAGGAAAAGAACAAACAGAGCCAACTAAATTCATAGTCAGAATGTTGCCTTAGGCCTGGCCAGTGTGGCACAGTGGTTAAGCATCAACCTATGAATCAAGAGGTCAAGGTTGGATTCCAGGTCAGGGCACATGCCTGGGTTGCA
>NW_005304517.1:0-748 GCF_000412655.1 Myotis brandtii
TGTAAAAAATCAATAAAATATATTTTAAAAAATTGCTGATTTCATATATTAGTGATAACAATTTGATTACAGTTATGTTTAGATTTAAAAATGGTATCAGGTGGCATGATAGTATACCTACAAAACTGTAGCATTAAGTAAATTACACATTTGGTGTGCACCTCTCTCCTTAACTATGGTATCTGAGGCACTCAGAACAGCTAACTCTCAGAGAAGCCCTCATCTGAAATCTGTTTCTCCAGGCTACGCCTTATACATTTGAAATATTACCAGGTTGTAAGCCAATGAAACAATGAAAATGGCATTCAAATCAGTTTCTGTTTGGGCATTTCTTTGTTCTTTTGAGGAGAAGGTTAAAATTCAGGTGTAAATTATTTGTAGACCTTAGTCTTTCCTGCAGTGTTGCCATAGATCCCAGAGAATCTCTCTGGATAGTGTTCAACGTTGTCTTTCTTTAGTTCTGCGGCAGAATAAAAGACACATCTACACCCAGGGGCAGGTGATAGACAAACTAGACCTACAGGACTTGTTTTATTGAAAGACAAAATAAAAAATTCAAATATGTGAGAAAAGGGGAAGAAAACAAACATTCTCCAGACACTCAAGTGTTATGTGGTGTTAGCAATGGCTGACTTGCCCCATTCAGCTGAAAGGGTCCCTGTCCAAGGGGAGCAAATAAATGCTGCCTGGCAGGGAGTGGTCTCCTACTGAGCCTTTAGCATTTCCCTCCTTGAGTATAGAATAAAGA
>NW_005304518.1:0-748 GCF_000412655.1 Myotis brandtii
GAGTCCAACAGAGAGACGGAGAGTAAGGCGGTGGCGCCAGAGGAGGAGGCGCGAGGTGCAGCGCGCTGGTTACTGGGCAGGGCCCGCTGGGAGCTGCATCGGAGGTTGGTGGCGATGGTGTGAGTGTGCCTACACGGAGCTTACACCAACAAATGGTTAAACCGCCCAATAGTATGAAGCCACGGATAGTTCACCACAATAGAAACATTTAAGCAATTACTCTCTAGCTCTTGGTCAAGAAACAGAGCCTAAGTTTTCCAGTAAATCGACTGAGGAAAAGATAAATGTATAACCCGAGGCTACAGAGAGCCAGGAACCACGCAAGTTGAATTGTCCTAATTGTTCCTGAGCTGTGGTTGTCTCAGTCAGAAACAGTAAGAGCGGGTTAGTAACCTCTGTCTCTGAGGCAACAGAGCTGCGATGCCCACCCGGGCCATCCTCAAAGAGTGGGCCATGGCCCAGGGCTTCGCACACCTTGCCACCCATGCGCAGGCCCTACTCTAGTTAAACAGTCAAGCAAATTCAGTCTGGCTCCCAGTTCCCTCTCTCTGCTCCTTAGCCAGCGGCTGAAAACTTACGTCCCCTCTCACTGGCCAGTGAGTGCCTTCGTATGGAAGCCCTAAACCTCTTGCCATCCATTGCCCATCGCAGCCCCAGGTTTGCCATCCATGCACCATCGATCAGAATTATCCCTGCTTCACCTCCTGCTCTAAGCCATCAAGCCTTCCAGTGATCTCATACTAGAGGG
>NW_005304519.1:0-748 GCF_000412655.1 Myotis brandtii
AAGCCTGTGTCCCAGCAGTGGTGGAGGTGGAGGCTGGAAACTATCTATGCATGTGGTCCACAGATGCAGTTTGGGGGAACTGTCATCATAGGTGATCTTGGCCTTCAAAAGCACTTTTTCCAGGAAGAACCTTTGGCTACTTATAATGAATGACTCCATCATTTCTCATTTTAAAAAGAAAGTTATTGCCTAATCCTTGGCCTTTTTGTGGCAAAGAGACATGGAAAAGCTCAGAAAAGGTCCTACTTTTGACAGATTCTTAAAAGAATAAATAAATTAGAGACAAAGCCATTGAGTTTAGCTCCTAATGTATAAAAATAACTCATGATGTCATCTCCAATTTGGGCAAAATTCTTTATCACAAATATTCAATATGTGCAGCCAGAATATGAGATAAAAGTCAAAACCCAAAAGCTAAGAAGCTTACAGGGTAGATTTTAAATAAGAAAAATATATTACCATCAGATTTCTTAAAGGTCTTATAGCATGATGTATGAGAATTTCCTAATGAAGCTACAGAAATTTTTACCAAGAGAAATGTGAAAAAGGCAATAACAGGGAATTGGTCAAATAGATCAAAGTAAATCCATAGAAAGGAATATTCTATAACCAGTAAAACGATGTTGTAGAAGATTATTTTATCAACTCTGTTCAATGGAAAAGCTGCAGTACAATATATAGGATATAAGTTCATCAAAATAAAATATATGTAGCCCGGCCGGCATGGCTCAGTGATTGAGCATCGACC
>NW_005304520.1:0-748 GCF_000412655.1 Myotis brandtii
TTTATGTGATGCCCAAGTCCAGCTACTCAACTGAACAAAACAAAGTGGTGTCTGTGTTCTACATGGTGGTGATCCCGATGTTGAACCCCCTTATCTACAGTCTGAGGAACAAGGAGGTTAAAGAAGCCATGAGAAAATTGGTAGAACATATTGGTGGTACTAAAGTAGTCTGATTTAAATAATACACACTGTATAATGAAAACCTCTTTTGAAGATGAATGGATAATGTACTAAGTTTCATAGTATTCTAGACTCATAAATTTCATTGTGTTATTCTCAAGAAAATTTTCAAAGTAAAGAATAAATGTGCATTCACTAAGACCAGAGCATCCAGAAAAAAGTAATTGCTTTATCTTTACTTCACCCACCATTTGTGGCATCTACAATTATAAATATTTTCAAGTAAGTTTTATGCTCTTTGAATGCAGTCTTTGGAATTAACAGCTGGAAGCATCTGGAACTCCTTGAAAGAATCGTGTTGCCACCCAAGATCTCATCACCTGAAAGAGATGGTGTCCATGCTGTACACATAGTGTAAGGATTGAAATCAGTGATTCTGGTAGTTATAAAGCTTCTGGTGCCCTGTGACCTGAGTGTGAACAGCAGGATTCCTCCCACAGTACCTCCACCAGTGAGCCTCTTCAAGCCAACTCAGAAGATACCTGAAAGCTCTATTTAGCTACTAGTTCTTTCTTTTCAGGAATCTATTCGACAAAATACATTAAGGAGTCCCCAAAAGAAACTCTAC
>NW_005304521.1:0-748 GCF_000412655.1 Myotis brandtii
CCAAGGCCTCCTGAGAGCTGAGCCTGGAGGTCATTATAAGCCATCTAATCAGCAGCAACAGGGGATGACGGTGGGGGTATTCTGGTCCTGTTAGAGTGGCTTGGGAGCAGCAATGAATGAGTTGGAATCAGGAAGGAGAGATGTTCACCTGTCCCAGTGAATAAAGCCTCTGACCAGCTCTGGGTCTGAGGAGCAGGTATATTTATAGCACCATTCGCTGCAAACAGCCATCAGAGTTGGAAATCAAGCCTTCTTATCACCATTTGAGAACAGGTCTTTCTCACTACACTTCACAGCCATTTGGTGATCATGGTTATCTCCGAGGGACACTGGCGCTTGGCTTCAATGCTATTCTCAAAGCCAGGACAACAGAAATGCATTACAATTGAGACCATGGGAAGACCAGGTCCTCTGGCTTTGACATTTCTACTAATTAATCCCCTTTAAGATGTGGTCTAACAAGTATCGATGTGAAGAAAATTTAATATTAAAATCTGTCCTGCTCTGGTGAAGCCCAGAAACCGATCAGAACCCACTCTTACCTCAGTCTTCATGTTTTCCAGCTGTGCCTTCAGCACACTGATCTCTTGGTACAATTGATCAATTAAGTGGCCCCTGTGAACAGACGGAGAGCAAGTTTGCTTCTACTGTGCTCCTACCCCTCTCTTTTTAAATGTAAGCTGGGAGATCAGGGGAGGAAGTTAAAAGCTGGTGTTGCCCTGGCCAGCATGCTCAGTGGTTAGAGCAC
>NW_005304522.1:0-748 GCF_000412655.1 Myotis brandtii
GGACTCCCACGTGAATACCTGTGCAGTGGGTCTGGCTGGGGTGCAGCTGGTAGCCGGGGCTGCAGACGCATCTGTATCCATCCGGGAGGTTCACACAGGTCCCGGGGCCACAGATGTTGGTGGCTCCAGCGGCACATCTGTCAATATCTGTAGGAGACAGAACAAAGCCGAAGTTATGGGGGCACAGGGGCAGGGCCACGGCAGTGGAGCAGAGTGGGAAGAGTGTGGGGTCAGGGTACCTTGGCCTCAAAGGACCCACAGAAACCTCATCTCACCCTTAGTTGGGCCCTCCCACATCCACATGGCTTGTATAAGCTGCCCCCCCCTTCCCCGCACCTGCTCCCAGGGCCCTGAGCCCCACCAGGACGGAGCTCTCGGTGCATCGCTCCGACCAAGATCAAGCAGATGCCGATGGCCCATGTCCCAAGTCCCCACAGGGCCCGCCCCGCTGAGGTCTCCAGCCTAACCTTACCCTGAATACAGGCACGGCTCTCACAACAGTACCCAGGGATTCCCTTCCCTGGCAAGTCCTTCCCAGTGTCCCCTAGACAGACAGACAGGCTGACAGACAGATCTGGTGAGCAGGGTGCTGGGAAGAACTGCCAGGGAACACGGGGTGGGGCCTTGAATGCCACCTTGAGACATGTAAGCAGGGGTCCTGCAAGGTGGGGTGTGATCCGAGCCGTCTCAGAAACACCACTCATCCTGCCATGCCACCTTGCTCAGCAGGATGGGAAGGGAGGCACAG
>NW_005304523.1:0-748 GCF_000412655.1 Myotis brandtii
TTTAAACAGTGGGACCAATATGGAGATATCCAATGGAATACAAGAGGCAAATAATTATACAAATCACCTCATTGCCAACCCCCTTTCTATCCCTGCCCTGCCATGGGAACCACCAGAGGCAAGCAGACAGCATATAATTTAGACATACATTATGAATAGGGGTCAAGTTTGTTCCTTGGGGGACAAAAACATCTCACAGATGTACATACAGTACATCAACAGCTATCCATTACACCTGTGGGATTAACGTTTCCCTGGGGGGTGGGGACAAGTAGGGAAAAATGTCTAAAAGGGTTCCTGAGGGAGACAGTAATTTTAAAAATGCTGATAAAACCCTGATCTCTACGTTGTCAATTCAAATGCCCACAGGGACCAGGCAGGAAACGGAGTGAAGTAGGTGGAGTGCGAGACAGTAAGGAGGAGTGGGGATTGTGGCAAACTGGCATGCCCACCTTGTATAAGTAGATTATATCCATTTTTTAAAATGCTTGTTCAGGCCTAAGAAAACACACCTGTGGGCTGGATCAGTCCTGCCATCTACCAGTTTGCAACCCCAGGTTTAAAGAGCCGGCCCAAGCCCCGTTTCTGTGGCCAATGCAAGGGCATCGCTCAATCTGGCTCAACGTTGATTGGCTGCCACCATGTGAGGTGTGCCCTCCCACCTCCCACACACCACTCCAGGGGCTTCCTCAAGCATCCTCCCTCAGACAGGACCCAAAGGCCCGTTCCGCAGCATGCACACAGGCAT
>NW_005304524.1:0-748 GCF_000412655.1 Myotis brandtii
CTTGAAAGAGTTGCCAAACAACAATCCCATAATTCCTAAAACAGTGCTAATAAAGGGAAAAATTATAATGTGAAAAGGAAAAGGTGGTTAGAGTTTAAGCTTTCTTTACTTTTATATTTCTATTAACTTGACAGTTATCACTTATATCTAATAGGCTTAGACCAGGTTTTATTTTACCTGACTTCAAACACAGTGCCTATATACACTTCCACAATACCTGCTAGCATACTACCTATTTTTGATGTGAGGCTAATTACAAAAAAGAATAATAATAACCAGGAAAATGATCTAAGCTTGTTTTTGCCATAACATTAACCTAACCTTACTGCAGTACATTTTAACATATTAATCATGAACCAGGATCTGATTATTTAATATTTGCCAGAAGCAACCCAAAGCATTTATGATCCTATTTTTCAAAACCTTGTTTTATTCTATTGAGGTTTTCTTTAAGAATGAATGAATTTTAAAATACATATATAAATTTCTATTGATGATGCATAATTGTGATTTTCATGTATTCTTAACTATATATTTGATTTTGCAGGAGGAAAATATACCAATTCTCCATTTATTGGTCTGTATATTATAGAAGTTAGACTAAATGATTACTAATGTTGCATGGTGTTTTCAAAACCAAATGATTTTATATGAGATTTAAAAGAAATTCTTAGACAAATGTATTTCTCTTTCACAGAAATATTATTTTTATTTTTTAAAATACATTTTTATTGCTTTCAGAGAGGAA
>NW_005304525.1:0-748 GCF_000412655.1 Myotis brandtii
TTGAAGATGTGATTAAGATTATGGACCCTGAACAAGGGAGATTATCCTGAATAATGTGATGGGCCCAACCTAATCACATAAGTCCTTGAAAGAAACTTTCTGGCTAAGAATCAAAGAGAGGTCACACAGAGATGCAATCTTGCTGTCTTTGAAGATGAAGGGGAGAGGGCATGAGCCAAGGAAGGCGGAGCAGCTCTCCAGAAGCTGGAAAGGACAAGGAAATGGCTTCTCCCCTAGAGCCTGGAGAAGGGAATCTAGCCCTGCTGACACGTTGATTTCAGTGCCATGAGATCTGCAGATTTCTGACCCACAGAACTAAGACAACACATTTTTATTGTTTTAAGCCACTAAGGTGGGAATTTGTTACAGCAGCAACAGAAAACTGATACAACCCACAAGCATTTCTCTCATCATAAAAAAAAAATATCTTGTGGACGAACCGACTACTAAGCTTTTCATACGTGTAATGTCATTCACAACTCTACGATATCACTTCTAAAATACGTTTCTATATTAAGATAACGTATATGTTGAATCCCCAACTTTTTGAGGCATGGAAGATTTTGAGATTATATAGAAGCCATATCCCCTGTGCCACCTTTTGGTTCCTGTCATTCTATTTTGCTCTCTAGTCCAGAAGACTTCAAGTATGAGTTCTTTCAGGGAGGATGTAATTCTGACCTGTCATACTACGTTTGCATTAAAGGCTCAAAAAAAATGAATGCATGAGAAAGAGATTAATCACTTA
>NW_005304526.1:0-748 GCF_000412655.1 Myotis brandtii
ACTGCAGAGTTAGCAATACAATATCAGTATTGTTAATATTCTAATTGATGGTCAAGTTTCTACATGCTGATCAGAACAATGAAAGTTAAGTCACCTGGCATCAAATATGTATCTAAAAACTGTTAATAATAACATAGAGATAAATATAATCATAACTAATAGGAAATGGGCCCTGCTTTCAAGAGTTCAGCATTTTAGGAAGAGGCAAAACAAAGCAAACTTGATTGAATGACTTTATAATGAAAGAATTTTAAAAGTATTATAATTTTTAAACACAGGAATATGTATAAAAAATGAAGTCCTGAACAATCATTTAAATTTGATAAGCTATGAAGTGATTATTTTTTAGTTCTTTTAATTTATTTACCTGTTTCCTTCTAAGAAAAAGAGTTACATCTATCACTATAAGAAAATGTTTTAGGTTATAGATAGAAAGCAATAAAAATAATAAGTAAGTAAATAAATAGGAAAAAATGGAGTGGGATTATACCCAGTTGTGAAGACAGTTATTGCCCTGTAGGAAAGTAATAAAAACTCAATTATAGAGTATTTAAAATTTTTATTATAATTCATATGGGAAAATATATAATTTAGCAAATTATTTTGTTAATTTATGTCAAATTAGGTAACATGAGCCACAGCTACAAAAGTAAGTCCTTCTGTGGTGAGGTGTGAGCTTAGTGCAGCAAGCAGTGTGAGCACCTGTCCCTCTCCACCTGCCCTGGTGTGCTTGAGTCCCTCTGTCTTA
>NW_005304527.1:0-748 GCF_000412655.1 Myotis brandtii
GTGTGTGTGTGTGTGTGTGTGTGTGTGTGTACTGACATTCAGTGGTACCCACACAGCCACACCAATTACTAAAATATTGTAGTATTTCTTTACTGATTGACTGACAGTGCCCCCAGGCCAACCCCTAGGCGGCCCTGCACCTCCCCCCAGTCCACAGAGCAGGCCCCTGTTCCAGCTTAAGTGTGGCTTTCATTCCCACTGGCCAGTGTCCATGCCAGACTTCACCCTCTGAGTCCAGCTTCCTAGACACTTCCAGGGCACCGACACTGGCTCCCCAAAGGACCAGAGAGCAAGCTGGCACCCACCTGTTTCCTGCCTGGTCCCAGGGAGCTGTGGGTGGGCACTGCCCAGGGGTCCCTTGCCTACTGGTTCAGCAGCCAGGCCACCATGGGGCTCATATGCCTGGACAGAGATGTCCAACTGGGGGGAGAGAGAGCAGCCTGGGGGTGACCTCTATCCCCACAGAAGGCCTGAGAGCGGCTCAGCTCACCCAGCAGCTCAGAGAGGGAGGTGGTCTCCAGACAGATGACGGGCTCTAGGGCCCACCAGGAGTTAGGGAAGCTGGACTGTCCCTTCCGTGTGGAACTTCAGGCTACGCGGGGTCCTCCCCAGGAGAAAGGAGGAAGGGGCCCCACAGGTCGGTGTTTGGTGACCAGATTCCACAAAAGTCAGGGCCATGGTCTGACAACACAGCACAACTGAGGACACCTGGGCGGTGGGAGGACTGAGGGTGCCTTGAGTCAGGGCC
>NW_005304528.1:0-748 GCF_000412655.1 Myotis brandtii
ATCAAAAATAGAAGCTGGATTTGGAGAAAAGACGCAGCTTTAACTTAGGACTGTCTGAGTTTGAGGTGATGGCAGAAATGCAGCCAGGTGCCTTCCTTTCTCACTCCCAATGCCAGAACTCTGTTAAAAACTATCAGTGGAGTTCATCAAAAGACAAAGACTGAGAGAGATGATGGATATATTTGGCCTATAAGTAACGATGACAGGAGTCACACATGTAAGTACATCCTCTAATGGAAAGTTTTAAGAAAGCAAAGAATAGAGGGTTAACACAGAGCTTGGAAAATACGCATATCTGTGGAGTGATGGAAGGAAACTATACCCAGAAAAGGAGACAAATAAGGCATGGTCAAAGAAAAACTGTGGTCTGTCCTCATGAGAAATTACTTTCAAGTAAGAGTTGGAAGTCCATAGTAATAAATTCTGGAGAAAAAGCAAAACAAGAAGAATGAAGACTGAGACAAGTCTTTGGATCTGGAGATTTAATTTTTATCAGGGACCTTCGGCAGTAGGGTTTAGTCTAGTTTTTTGCCTGAAGAGTTGCATTGTCATCTGCTAAAATCCTTTACCCTCAGCATGGCTCAATATTTCCATAAAAGTCCTCCTATGAAAATGGAAAATGGGGTGATCATATAATTCCATACTTCTCAATGACATAATATTTAGTCTTACACCCAATTAGTAGAATTAATAACAACTGATTAGGTTTTTTCCACAGTCAGCAGCAAAAGTACTAAGTGACTATTAC
>NW_005304529.1:0-748 GCF_000412655.1 Myotis brandtii
CTAAGACCAGCCTCTATCCAAGAGGCCGAGGCTAGGCCCAGTCTGAGGACAGCAGCGCTGAGAGATTTGCAGACATGGATAAAGGCCATCAGTACGCGGACTGTGAGACCTTGGGAGCCTGGCCAGCTCCTCAGGCAAGAAACAGCGTTTGATCTCACGCGGCCCCTGCCCCTCCTCTTCCTCCTGCATGCCTGGTTTCTCTGCGCTCTGTGCTCTGTAAAACCCTGGTTGGGAAAGTCTGGGTGGTGGCGAAACAATAGCGCCGGCCCTCAGCTGCCCGCTGTGCGGCCGGCCTGGCCGAAGGCCAAAGGCCGATGGGACTTAGCAGTGCAACTTCACGGGTGGCAGCCGGTGGTTCGGTAAACTTCACCTGTCAGCCGCCACCTGTGCACATGTAAGTCCGAGTAAACCCGTGTCTTTCACAGCCAGTCCTCGGGTGATTTCTCTGGGCCCTCAGCGCTTAGCATGACACCACCACATAGACCTGGGAGCGATGAGCACCCAGGACAACTCTACACGCAGCAGCACACAGCCAGCTGCCTCGGCTACGGAAATCAAGTTTTCCTCGCTGTTTCCAGGCACAGTCAAGCCCACCCCTGAACACCCGGCCCTGGAGCACCCACCCCACAACCCAGAGCACCCCTCAAAGACCTGACCCACAGACTTCTCTATTGCACACACTCCTTGAGTAACTTCCTGATTCCTTTTCTCAGAAATTCTTTTTTTTTAAATTAAATCTTTATTGTTC
>NW_005304530.1:0-748 GCF_000412655.1 Myotis brandtii
GAGTTCTTTCTTCTTTGATTAGAATAAATAAATAAGTACATATATAGTAATTTAATTTAACTATCTGTAGGCCTAAGACTGTATTAACAAAATGTAATTACATAATGAAAATTATATAATTACTTTTAGTTTACTCTTGAGCTATAGAATTTTGATCTGTTATTATTTTGACATTTACATAATTATTTTTTTAAGTTATGTTCCTTGTGCATACAAATTGGGATGAGGGAAAGTTATATATTTTGGGTACTTTTATAATTGCCATGAAACCTAAAGCTTAATTGGAAAACCTTGTTGTAAAATAGTAAAAGTGACAGATGCTTAAGAATGAAGAAGAGTTAACCAAATAAAATAGTAAATGTTCCATAATTCTTTTTCAGTCCTTGACATTTGAGGAAAGAATTGATATGATTCAGTAGAAATCACTCATTCCCCTGCACTCCAGATAACCTACAAATTCACCATTTACTGCGGGTTCAAGATTCACTCACAGAAAAAGACCTCAGTGGAATGCATGTCTCCTTGGCTTGTTTCATTTTATTTCAAGCCGGTACCTTCAGTCACAGATACCTGAGCTGCACTTAGAAGGTGGCCACACTCAAGGCACTAGAGAGCAACAGTCCTCTGCCTTTTCCACATTTCTCTTTTCATTTTAAATTTTTTCTTCTTCCCAGGGCTTTTTTCTTACATTGAGCCTTGAAAAGCCAGTTATTGTTCTATTTAACAAAGGCCCTGGTGAGATCTGGCA
>NW_005304531.1:0-748 GCF_000412655.1 Myotis brandtii
ACAAAATAGAAACAGAGGCATGGATACATGGAACAGAGAAGTGTGCCCTGATCCAGAATTCTGACAGCTGCATCCGTGGAAGAGAGAGGTAGACTGCTTCTTGATCTTAAAGGAACTGAAGATGATTACTAGTACATCTATACTGAACTTCCACGTAATAGGTCTGTAAATATTAACGATGCCTCAGAAGACCTAGTGGGTGTCCTTATGATAGAACACCTCATTTTCCTCAAAGCAAAAGAGTCGAGACATTTCTTACATTATTGATGGGACTAACTGGTCTTACCTCAGAATCACATCAGTCTATCTGTTTATGTTTCAGGTTACTCTAGGGATCAACTTCTATAGTGCATAGTTAGTTCTAAGAATATGCTTCTAGCTTCTAAAATTCTCTAGATTGTCTCAAATTGGTTTATAATGCCTTGAACTCAAGAAAGGGGCTCTCCATTCTCTAAAAGCTCTATAATCCAAATAATTAAAGCAATCATTTATTTCCCACCAATTATAGGTACCAAACCCTGAGTGGAAATGTGGTTTAGTTCAATGTGATAGCTGTGATAAAATCTAGGTTAAGAAACCTAACCAAATTTATTTCTTCTAATTTCAACTTCAGTATGTTCTTCCAGGGATTTTCTAAATTGTATGATGTTAGCAAAGGGCATCAGTAGTGAGACATGAATTATAAATGTGAGCATGCAAGCTCTGAGCTTGAGAATTTCCACTACCTAGTCTTCTTTGTTCTAGTTCC
>NW_005304532.1:0-748 GCF_000412655.1 Myotis brandtii
GCAGAACTTGCTCTCCTCTGGGACTCCTGCTTTCTATCTAGTGGCTTTCAGCTTGGATTTTGTCTGTCTTCTCCACCAGGTTGCCACCTGAGAAGGACTGTTCACCTGCCTTGTGATCCTTGTATTGCTCCTAGATAATCTTTGGATCCTGGCTGTCTTCATGTGCTGCAGTTTCAGGCCAAGTTCAACTGACAGGCCCCACTGGAGTCCCCAGCTATTTTAGGAGGGAAAAGCAATCATAGTCAAGTGCTTCACTAACATGATGGAATCAGAATTTTTGAAACTAAGCAATTATTGTTATTCTTTAGGAAAACAGTAGCATCTAGCCCAATTTATCCTTCTAATTATTATAGGCTAAATTAGATGTGTGTCAGTAAATTGGAGAAGGTGAAATGTGAGCTGGGGTTAAGCAAGGGGAGATGAAGTCAAGCACAAAGGAAGAATAAGACATGTCAGATGACGGCAAAACAAAACAAAACAGCCAAGGCACAGCATGAGTACAGCACATTCAACAGACAGTCCTGGGAGAGCCGATGCTTTCAAGGTTGCAAAGGTAAAGTTGGCCAACTTGTGAGGCATTTTGAATGCCAAGTATTTGATCCTCTTGTAAATTGGCTATTGCTTTTTCCAAATGATTGTATGAAGACCACCTACTTTATAATAACCAACTTGCTTCATTAAAAACAGACAATAGTGTGATAAAGGCCTGGGGAGGGGGCAGGAGTTGGGTGGAAGGGGTCAATGGGGG
>NW_005304533.1:0-748 GCF_000412655.1 Myotis brandtii
GAAGGAAGGGAAGGAGGGAGGGAGGGAGGGAGGAAGGAGAGAAGGAAGGAAAGAATATTATCCAGTGGTGGAAATTTGGGTATAAGCACCAAGTAGGAGGACACATTTTGGGGGAAAGGACTAAAGGAAAGGGCTCTCAAAGCCAACAATTCAGATCTCACCCAGTGAGAGTGCAGCCCTGCCCCCCCAAACATGGTCCTTGAGCTCCCAGCCTGCCTGAGGCTTGCCCAGGGGCCAGAGATGTCCAGCATCCCAGCAGGAGGCTCCAGTCCCAAGATCACCATACAGCCCTGCCCGTTCCGTTTCCCTCATCCCCAACAAAGGACTTCAACCCCCAGGCTGCTAATAACAGAGATTTTAATGCATAAGGCACAGTGTGAGGCTCGGATCATTTAGCATCCTCATACCCCAAAGGCCCAGCATGTTGAGCAAAAGCGGTAGGGACTACCTCCCCACCACTGGGCACCCTGGGGAGTCCCTGGATCGAGGGGGCATCCAGTCTTTGGTAAGGTGCCCAGGGACAGGAAGTGACTAGCATGGTCCCAACTACCCCTCTGGGGGTACTGCCACCAACCAGCAGCTCTTTGGTTTGGAATAACAGTCAGTGCAGATGTCCAGGGAGAGAGTTCCGGGCAAGTCAAAGTGGCACAGTGCCCCAGGGCTGGGCAGTCCCTCACAAGCAACATGTGGGCTTCTTCTTGTTGGCAGTTAGGTAGAGGTTGTTGTCATCACTGTTGATGCCTGAAGA
>NW_005304534.1:0-748 GCF_000412655.1 Myotis brandtii
GTCTACCAGTGGCTGAAGCAGTCTGCCCTTCAGGATAATGCAGATCAAACTGAGGACAGACTCCAAAAGGACGCTTCTGCCTCACAGCTTCCAGGTGAGCAAGGGCAGATCCAGCACTTGAAATCAGTGTCTAGGGCAGCACCGGGTGGTGGCCAGTGCTGGGTTCAGGGAAGGGTGGTCATTCTTTGAAGGTTTCTGGAATTTGCTTTGTAACAAACTGTCACTGTCAGAATGAGCCAGTACCTTTCCAGTTGTTAATGAACACGAGTTTGGAAAAGTCTTCCCTCCTGGATACATTCTGGCCCCTCAAGGTGATGGCGCTTACAGACCCTGGGATTCTGCCTGCAGGCACATGAGAGCAGCGTGTCCCTAAGTACCACAGGAGACATGTCCAGTTCCTTTTCTTCCCACATCTTCCAATTTCCTAACCATCAATGGGAGCACCATCCTAGGCTACCCAGAATGTTGAGGAATTTGGGGGTTCTTTAGATGAAAAGACTAAATCCCAGTAAAAACTAGTTTTAAGCTTAAATATAATTTTGACAATCTGGGATGTTTGTTTTAAGTGTAATTTTCTCTGTTTTCTAATATTTTATTGTATTTTTATAATTTTCACTGGTTTTCATTTTATTACACCTTTTTTAGTATAAGTCACCTCAGTTCCCTCTGTGAAAATAAGTGGATTAATACTGAAGGAAGTACACTTTAATGTTACTTTTACATAAGACACCATACCATTATTTGTATC
>NW_005304535.1:0-748 GCF_000412655.1 Myotis brandtii
CTGCCATAATCCTTCTGGTTTTTCATAAAGGCTATACAAATGAATTCAATTTTGATATGATAAAAACTACTACCCTTACATCTTATTAGTCTTTGGTGGAATTCCTGCAATTCCTCCTTGGGTGAAGTACTGTGGTACTACTCTGATTCACTACGTTAACCAGAGTATAATGTGGGAGTTGGGGTGAGGCGGGCGTGGAGAAGGACAGGCAATTTCAAAGGCGTCCACTTGGCCTTTTCACAGGGGAGGGAACCAAAGTGACCTCTGTCAGTTGCTGAGTGTAGCCACAGTGGTTATGCACTCAGGGACTGGAGAAATGATCCAAGATGGGTTATGGGTTGAACCTACTATGAGTTGAACGTGGGCCAGGACTGCATTTGTTTCTTGGCCCTCATCTTTAGCAGTCTAACAAGGGTGCCATGGCAGCATTTTGAAGCCTCTGGTATCAGTACTGGCTCAGCCTTCATATCCAATAATCTTCACAAAATCTGAGTATTTCCCCAACCCCAGTGTACAGTGTATTAGTAAATGACCATAGATCCCTTTGGCAATAAATTGGTCATCAGTTTCTGGAAATATGTGTTGTAGTAATATATAGACCTTCTTTATGGGGACTGGCTTTCTCTTTTCAGTCAATAGACTCAGGTCTATAAAATGTAGGGGCGATTTTTTTATTGAAGCAGTTGACTTCAAGCCTCTACTTGCAAGCTCTTAATATTATTTGGTTATATAATTCAAGCAATATTTT
>NW_005304536.1:0-748 GCF_000412655.1 Myotis brandtii
GATGCTCTCTCTATCCACTGAGCCAAACCAGCTAGGGATATTATTTTATTCTTTATGAAAATATTTTATTTATATTACCATGTAATGAGTTATTTATTCTTTTTAAATGAACAAATAGATACAAATTTTTAAAAAATTTTCTCTTAATTTCTAATATGGTAAAATTTTCTAGTTGTAATCCATACAGACAGATTTCTTTAATATTGTAGAGGGACCCAAAGGACAATGTTGGAGCCCTTGTGTCCAGGCTGAGCTGCTATCTAACCCACCAGGCGTGGGCTGCCAATGGCACAGCTGAGAATGCGGAGGCAGCCCAGGGAAGAGCCGGGCAATCTCATTGGATTGTTACATAAAGGAAAACAAACCTCCCGTGTTGAGCTGCTGAGATTTGGAGTTTGTCACGTAGCCCAGCCGAGCAGAGCCTGCCTGAAGCATACACTCAGATCTGTGTTTCAGGAGATGGGTTGGCAGCAGCATGAAGGGTGGGATGAGGTGGGGATGATGAGTCAGGGGGAGGCTGGAAACAGGGCGATGGGTTCTGGGTTGTTTCTATGGTCCAGTGTAGAACCTGAACTGAGGCCGTGGTGGAGGCAGAGAGGAAGGGACAGGCGTACGTTTTAAAGACAGAACTAGCGTATTTGGTTGCTGGTCGTGGGGGGCAGGAGGACAGGGAAGTCTTAAGAGGTTGGGTTTTGGTCCCTGGGGAATTGGTGAATAGTTTACAAGATCAGTAGTCAGTGTGCCTACC
>NW_005304537.1:0-748 GCF_000412655.1 Myotis brandtii
CTCCTTCCCAAATTTGCTCTCCTCAGTAAACTAGAGCGATCAGTCTCCCAAGCACGTCTGACCACATCGCCTGCTTTCTTCAAGTCAGTCAGACTTCCCATTGCCCGCAGGACCTGGTCTCAGCTGTCTCACTTGTCACTCACAGCCCTTCAAGACGTGCCTGTCTCTCTAGCCTCATCTGGTCCCACTCCTTTACTCAAAAATCTCATCCAAAAGTAGCGAACTGCACGTGACTCTCAGAACAAACAGGCAGGCTCACCCTTCTCCCCTCCAACGGGCTAATGTCCACCCATCTTCTCAGCCCCAGGCTTTTCTGGAAGCCTTCCTTAACCTCGCAGGCCAGGTACTGTCCCTCCCACATGCCACGGCATTCTGCACTCACCATGTTGCAGTACCTACCACACCGCAGTAATTACAGAAACTGGATTCCACTCTTCTGTTTCCCCTACTGCACTGGCTCTAGGGCACATCTTCAACCCTACATCCCCACGAACTAGCAGGGAGCTGGCTCACAGCAAGTGCCCAAGAAATGCAAGTGGGTCACACAGGACCAGCACGAAGAGCTACACCTGAGCCCACCTCACCGATCCTCGTGACTGCACTGTGCCCTTAGTGGCCTCTGCTCCCCAAGGAGTGGCCGTAGATGGGGAGCAGGGACGGAGTGTAAAGGCTTCCAGTCAAGCGCCTCCATCCAAATTCCACTCTGCTCCTTCAGGCTGTGAGATCCTGGGGAAGTCACTTAAACCCC
>NW_005304538.1:0-748 GCF_000412655.1 Myotis brandtii
AGGTGCACCCCTGTGTGGGCTGTGTGCATAGACTTGTTGTAGTTGAGCCTTGATTTTGCTGTTTCTTTATTGCTTGTTTAGTGAGTATTTATTAAGTTTATGTGAACAGCAATCTGTGCACTGTAATACCCATACCCATATGTCAATACCATGATTATTTAACTTTATTCATTGACTGAGGAGAACACAAAATGGATAGACTTGAACAATTGTGTTTTGAAGATGAGTGGAGAGAGAGAGAAGTTACTTTTATGCCTTTGGAAAAACAGTTTACCACACAGAGGCTCAGGGGGGGTTAAAAGCTCTCCCAGACAAACAGCTAGAGGTGGAGCATCCCCTCAGATGATCAGAGAGGCTTGTCTCCAGCGTTTTGAGGCGTGGCCCATGATCCCCTGCACAGTAGGGTGTTACAGGATCAGTAAGGTCTTGAAAGAACTATTGTGAGTAACTAAGCAAAGAAAGCGTTTGAATCATACAGGAAGCCCCAGGTTTCAAGATTCGCAGGTCACTGAGACTACAATGGTTGCACCTGTTTTCACCTTTCTAATGTCTCCTATTCACTTTTTACCTTAAATTATGTTATTTGTGCACATAATCACCACCTCTCCCAGAGCATACACTCGGGTTGATTGCTTTATTCAGGGCAGGATTTTGTCTATTTTAATTAGTCTTTCTACCCTGATAATACCTATTATGAGAAGCTGACTTACAGTAAGCCCTCAACCAGTTCCCATCAAGTGAATAAATA
>NW_005304539.1:0-748 GCF_000412655.1 Myotis brandtii
TCTCTTTTATTAGTGTAGATTGGTATATTCATTCTCAATATAACCATAAGGCATACATTTTAAATGGTATTCTTTATAATGGAAGGTCATCATGACTTTTTATACCTATTAGAGGTTAAATCCTATAATCTTCAAAGCCTCAAGTTCTTCTACAATTGCTAATAAATCATTCTGGGTGAAATCATAGCTACATAAAACAACAAGGAGGAAAAATTGTAATCCATCTGAACTAGAATTTAATGTAGTGGAAATGAAAAGAAAGCTTCATTTTTTTTAATGACTTCCTAGAGCAAACCAATCTGAATGAACACGCTATAAACTAGATAGCTTTGTTTCCCAGTGGGTATTAATTTTGGATGTCTAAAAGAAAACCAACTAAAACTAAAAGTTTCCGGCACATATATAGATAGAAATCCAGGGACTATTTTTTAAGCACCTAATTCATAGCACTTCCAAGTATATAAGCAAATAAGTACATTTGCATAGTAGATCAAATAATGATCTAGGAACAGGGAGAGAAAAGGTAAAACCTTTATATTAGTGGCAATTTTCTGCTTTTACACTAATTACTCAGTTATCATTAAATAAGCTTTAAGATATAATTTACTACTTGCTACCAAATGGCCTAAAATTTAACATTGCTCTAAAAATTGACCAGAAAGTTGCAACTCTTTAAAATATTAAATTATTTGTTGGGCATTTGCTGATCTTGTCACACTGACAATAAATTCTTTGGTTTTCTAAGTTG
>NW_005304540.1:0-748 GCF_000412655.1 Myotis brandtii
GTTGTGAGGTTTAAGATTAAATGTGGTAAAATCTAGTAATATACATGAATGTGCTTAATGCCATACCCAGTACATGTTTGGTTTTTAGTAAATGTTTTATTTACTGGAGAAATGAATGAATTATCTGAGTAAATTATATGAGATGATACATGGGAAGGTCCTTTGTAAACTTCAGGTAAAACACAAGTGTGAATTTTTCCTTTTTCCCCTTGCTATAACGGGATCAGCAGCAGCTTCCTTTGCCATCTAGAAAGAGAGCATGCAGAGAGAAACTAGATGATATTCCTATCATTATCTGCAAGCAGTGTTCTCACACTGTTTCCATTGTACATTTATTGGTAATTATTTAAGAAATACATTCCTAATGGTCAGCCCAAAACCATGTCTCAAGTTGACTAATCTTTAGATGCTGCAAATTGTTGTCTGTGATCTTCAGGGATTCTCTGTTATGCCTTTAATTGAACTTTCTTTTCTCTTCTAGGTCATCGGTTGTGTTTTCCATCAAATGCTGAATGTGATATTAATGTTAGAAGTGGGTGAAGGGTCCCATCATGCCCCCCTTGCTATCACGTCATCAGTCATCAGCAGCAGAAACCAGGCAGTCCAGTTTATCAGGTGACGCACACAGCTTGGGTTGTTACTCTCTCCTCTTTATCACTTTCCCTTCATCTTCTGGGGCCTGTACTAACCAAGATTTCTGACACCTGTGGGAACCAATAAATTTCTGGCCTGTTTGTGGTTTGGGGGG
>NW_005304541.1:0-748 GCF_000412655.1 Myotis brandtii
TCCTCTCTGAAATCAATAAAAATGTATAAAAAACAAATAAATGATGGTAGCATTACTTTGAATGACTGACATCTTCCATGATAGAAAATATCATGAGGAATTAACTCTGACCTTGGCATTTAAAAACAGTTATCTTTCATTATTACAAAGAAGAAAATAATTCCTTTCTCACGGTTGAGTAGTGTGATGTAAGAAATATGCAGCTACATGGCCATACGTCATGGAACTATTTACATCAGGATTGTTTTTCTTCCTTAATTGGTTTGAGAATCAGAGACAGTTATAATTTGGAAAAGCACTAGAGGGAGCCAGACCCCTTTCTGAAGTATTTTCCTTTGTCCTGGAGCTGGAGCACAACTCCAGCCCACATTCAGATCAGCTTTGTAAACTTGTGAATTCAGTGCTCATCTCAGTCCACAGACATGATTACTTGTATATTTGAAATTGAAAAATCACAGATTTTAGAGAGTAAACTGTTATACATTAAAAGGGTCTTAAGAGACCTATTATCTGAATACTATCTATAGACCTTGTTTGCATCTGGATTCAAACAAACCAGCCTTAAAAATACATTTGTGGGACAACTAGGAAAATTTGAACAGGCACTAAATCTTATATTTAGGGAAATATTTTTAATTTTATATGGCATGCTAATGGTATCTTGGTGCAGCTTACAAAATTTCATTTAAATTCTATTAAGGATACAGAAGATTAAAAAAGTATTTTTATTGATTTCAGAGAGAGGAAG
>NW_005304542.1:0-748 GCF_000412655.1 Myotis brandtii
TTGCCTTTCCTTTATCCGCTAATGTAGTAATTAAATTCATGTGTTATTAAGTAATCCAGACTTTTGTTTCATTCCTTTCTAAATGAAAGTCATTCTTTTCTGCTTTAGAAATTAAAACTGGAAAATGCCTATATTTAAGACAAACTGCTTTCAAAACTATTCCCAAGGAGGAGAATCTGAATATGGCAGTTTGTTGGAAATGTGAACTCATTCCCTGGCAGGCCTTTCTTAAGCTCCAGCCCCAAACCCTTTTATCTGATTCTGAAACTGTCTCAGACATAATTGGGTTTCCTAAGACCTGTTTCTCTCACTGGACACAATTGTGAACAAAGAGGAGTGAACGGGGGAAATGATTAGTTTTAATGAGAGAGACACTGGGGAAGTATGAGTGGCTTCCTCCGTTGTCTTTGATTTAAAATAATGAATTTTCATGCAGCAAATAGAGCAGAAAGATTACAAACACCTCGTCCTAAACAGGGGAGGCACTTTTAGACAATGTAATGAAATCTCCTTCCATGTGTTCGCAACTGGGCTTGTTCAACCACGACAGAACATGCTGGAGCTCTGTGTTTTTAATCTTAGTTTGTACCAAGTTGCTCTATTAAAAGTACACGGAGGGTGGGCCCAGTTATTTCTAACTCTTCAGATTACGGAGGCAGAATTTTGTTGTATAGGTGTTAGGACCTTCTTTTCTTTTTCTTTTTTCTTTCTTTCTGCTTTTTTTAAAAAAATATATTTTATTGATTTT
>NW_005304543.1:0-748 GCF_000412655.1 Myotis brandtii
CACACACACACACACACACACAGTTCTTGTAAGTACAATACCTACACTTATATATGTGATGCATCTTGGTACTTTATTTTCTATTTTATTCTATTTCATTAAATTGATTTCATGACCTGCTAATGGATTGCAACCTGCACTTTGAGAAACATTGGTCTAATAGATGATGACTTGTTTTTGAAGGTGATTGAGGTAGATGTTGTTCATGAATAATGAAATTCAGATGAGCAATGTAAAAGGCTGCACAGACTGTATACTTTAAATGCTCATAGCAAATCTAGAATCTAGTTTTGTGTCACCCCTAAATATAGAGGTTGGAGGTAGTAAAAACAATAACAGTAAGAAAAATAACAACGGCATTTACTGAGGACCTACTGAGTGCTGAGAACTGGGCTAGGTACTTGAGTGGGATAAAAATACAAATAGTAAATATTCCCTGCCCTTAAAAGAGTTCATAACCTAGTGGAAAAGGTGACCAGGATCATAAACGCAGACTATAAGGGTATTTCAGGTCAATGTGGCAGACTGAGGAGGTGTAGGAAGATGTCTTTCACTAGAAATATAAACTTTATAATTATGTATGGTACATTTAAAATATATAAATTTAACAATTGAAAATTATATAACCACATTCTAAAGCAATAAATGGAAGTCCCTAAGTGCCAGGAATGAAAATAAAACTCGGATCCAAAATGCCTAGTGGGTGCTCGTTTGGGCAGCACATATACTAAAATTGGAACGATACAGA
>NW_005304544.1:0-748 GCF_000412655.1 Myotis brandtii
TTCTCGTGCCATTCCATGGGGAAAATGGAACACAGGAAGCTGGCACTTTCCCTGTCCAGCCTCTTGCTTATACTATTAAATGTAAATGATTAAAGACTTGACTTACTTTCAGTTTGGCTTGTGTTCTTAATTGAGTGCCTCCATACCTGGCAGCTCAGCTCTTCCAAGTCAGTGAAAATGGGATGTCTGTTTGCATTAAATTATGCAAATGCATCACATAGTAGACATTTGCAGGCATGCTTGTGCTTAAGGTAAATAAACTGGAATATATACTTCTAGAAGTTTTAAACTTGACTTCTATGGAAGTATATAGAAATTTTCATCATAAAATTCCAAATCACTCATGCTACCCAATGATTACACTCATAAGTCACCATGATAGTAATCAGTCACCACCACAGAACAACAGTTCTCATTTTACTGCATTGTAGACGCTCTCCATTCTATAAATGAGAACTAAAGAGCATTCTTGACTTCCTCTGCCTTGGAATTATAGTATATTCCCAGGATGGATACAGAAAAGGTATGTAACAATCATGAATTTTGTGAGTGGTAATCAAAATCATTCTCTTACTTGCTTCACAAAAACATAGACTCTGCTCTTGATATTAAGGAGGGAAGGAGAGAGAACAAAGATTTCCATCAAAGCTAAGACACAGAAATTATCTGATTAACAGAAAGTGAGTTTTTAAATTAATTTTCTTGTCTTTTAAATCCCATGTTTTTATTGATTTAAGTAGAGGCCCGA
>NW_005304545.1:0-748 GCF_000412655.1 Myotis brandtii
GTGGGTGGCAAGGGAAGGAGGAGGGAGGTGGCAGGGAGGCAGGAGGCAAGAGGCAGGGAGATGGGGAACCACATGGTGGTGGTGTGCAGGCAGCGAGGGAAGGAGGAGGTGGGGAGGCAGGGACTAGGGACCCCACCCGTGCATTAATTTTGTGCGCTGGGCTACAAGTAGGTAATAATAGTATATCACATACTTGAACATTGCTAAGAGAGTAGATCTGAAATGTTCTTACCACTGAAATGAAATGGTAATTATATGGTGGTGGCCATTCTCTTGCAACATATAAATGTATGAAATCAACAGGTTGTACACCTTAAACTTATACAATGTAATATATCAATTATATCTCAATAAAATTGAATGTTAAAGTGACTGTATAAGGAGACTGATTGGTTGGAAGGACAAAGGATTTATTCAGGTTCTATAATGCAATTTTCTGATGGAAATAATGAAAATCCCTCTCATACCTATAAACCTACTCTTGCCCTACCCTGTATAATGTATATACCACAAAATTTTAAAGAAAAATATATTTAGTAATCAATCTATGTTTCTTTTTATCCCTCTCAACATACCAATCTATTTTGAGTTTTATGTTTATCATATCATGCTTTCCACTAGCTTACCATTCTCCTAAAATAATATGTTCACAAAGTTTTCATATTTTTTAACCTAATATAAACTGAATCTCTACTTTGCTTTTCAATCATGTCTTTAAAGAAAAAACCTTTGTTGTTGAAAGTATTAC
>NW_005304546.1:0-748 GCF_000412655.1 Myotis brandtii
CTCAAAGCGACTCCCCCTCTGTCCAGTTCTCTTCATCTCAACAGCCACCAGTTCATCCAGGCCCCCTTTCTGTTTCATCTGAGTTAACGGTCATGAACTAGTCTCACTTCTTTGTTCACCACCAGTCCTTGCACCCCTATTTCCCACAAAGTAGATAGAAGGGCATATTTTATCATGTAAAGCAGATCATTTTGCTTCTCTGTGAAATCCCCCCAGGGATACTGCATTTCAGTTAAAATATAAACCAAACTCTTTGTTGTGGTCAATAAAACACCCAAATGAGCTGGCCCCTGACAACCTCCTTGACTGCATTCAGCCTGGCTCACCCTGCTCTAGCTATAAGAACTTTGAAAAAAACAGCCAGATTCTCTCTTGCTTTAGCCATTTGAAATGTGCTTCCTTTCACCCAGATCTTTGCAGAATTATCTTTCCTCTTGTATTTTCCCCCAGATCCTCACATGATCAGCTTCTCAGTCCCTTGGTTTTAGCTTAAATGTCACCTCCATAATGACACATCTTAGCCATTCTCTAATCCAGTACACTGCTTGTCTCTCTCAGAGCACTTTGCATTTTCTCATTCCTTATCCCTCTGTATACTTGCTTTGCTGGTTGGTTCTGCCTTTAGGCGGGGACTTTGTCTATTTCATTCACCTCTGCATCCCTAAAGCCATGTCCAGGGAAAGCATTCAATAAATGTTTGTTGAATGAATAAACCCCTAAGAGTATTTTAGCATTCTGCCAATTGCTT
>NW_005304547.1:0-748 GCF_000412655.1 Myotis brandtii
ATTTATCTTTATTGTTAAAAGTATTACAGATGTTCCCTTGTTTCCCCCATTGACACCCTCCACCCTCCTCCCACCCTCTCCCGAGGTCTTCGCCACATTTAGCCTTTTTCATATAACCAGTGCCTCAAATCTGAGCTCATTCAACACAAAACAACCAGCCTACATGGTCAAAACCATACACTTCCCAAATAAAAAGTACCTAGTGGGATGCCTGACCTTTACTGGGCCCTTGAAAAATGTTGGTTTCCTTCCCAAGACATATAAGAAAACTTTTAAAAGGTATTTTCCCTGTGTGGGATCCTCAGGCATAAAGTATGTCCTTTTCAATCTAGATAAAATGAGTTTCTGATGATCACTACTTCTTACATGTCAGCTTTGCCCAACTCTTTGCATGTTCATTTGTTCTAAGTGAGTAAAGCAGACAGGGTAAAAAATTTCAATGATAATTGAATTTATATCACCTCTTACTCTCCAAATGAGTCATGCAATGGACACCTTTCATAACATTCCTCCAAAAAAAAGTCCGAACATATCATTTTGTTCAAAGGAAAAGACACATTCCTCCAGATGTTGTGGTTATAATAATCAAAGAGTCACAGCCTCGGTAATGCAAGCCCAACCTTCAGTTTTGCTAAGGATTCTTCAGAAAGTGAACTCTTTCTTGTGGGTAAGTTTGTGCTATATAAAGCCAAATTCCTATATAAAATGTTGACATATCTTAACAATTTTCTGGAGCTTTTAAAAATAT
>NW_005304548.1:0-748 GCF_000412655.1 Myotis brandtii
GCTGGTCAATTTCCTTTTAAGTCCAGGCTTATTGCACAGAGAATAATGTTGATATCGTATAAAATATATCCATCTCGGTAATAAAATAACAGTGATAATTCCCCAATGCCAGGAACATTTATATTGATTTTGCAATGTCATTTTGAACTTACTTTAGAACAGGAATGTGTCTGATGCTTTAAAAATTCATATTGCTTCAAAGTCACAATAAAGCATGTCTCAGAGACAATATGTACACTTAGTCTGCCATTGCGATTCAATTTAACTTAGCACTTATTGATTTACTTCTGCATGCCTGGATAGCAACCAATGCAGGAATGCAGAGAGGGAGAGGACTAAAGCCCTGCCCTCTGAGGGTTCTTGTGAAGGACGCCAGAGAGAAACACAACCGCCCAGCCTTGTGGGCTGTGATGGAACAGGGCCCTGAGCCCTGTTGCTGAGGGGAGGGAGAGACTCGCTAGTGGCAGAGTATGGTTGATAAGGGCAATGGGTACGAGGGAATCCTAAGGGAGAGTAGCTTCTCTGCAGACTAGGACAGGAAGGCTGCCTAGAGAGAGAGGGATGTGCATGTGCCAAGGCCCAGGGTGTGGGTCTTCGATGCAACACAAGCAGGAAGCTCATGCAGCAACGATTCACTCAGACTGGAAAATTCCACTGGATATAGAACTCTAGTTTGGTGTTTTCATTATTCTCAATAGTTAAGTATCGGGCATCCCAAAAATGTATACACACTTTGAATAATTATAAA
>NW_005304549.1:0-748 GCF_000412655.1 Myotis brandtii
CTTAAAGAAGAAGGGCAGGATCCTGATGAAATTGGCATCACATTGGAAGCCACGAACAGGAAGACAGCAAAGAGATGTGTTAAAGGTATCCACCTGTACTTCCTGCTGCTAGAGGTCCGAGTGTTTGGGAGCTCACTTACTTAGAGACCTGGTTTTTTAGCACTGTTTCTGCCCTCCCGGCCTGGAGGAGAATGTCTTCAGCTGTCATTGTTCTCCACCTCCTAATTAGGCCTGCTCTTCACCAGCTAACAAGTGACTCTCAGGGTGCTGGAGGAGGACACCAAGTAAAATTAAAATACAAGCTAAAAACATCTCAGTTCTTGCCATTGGTATTGAAAAAGAACTAGAGTAAGACACTCTAAAAGCTGTCCTGACTGGTTTGAGCACCTGCTTTGGCTTCCTTCCTGGTTTAAAAAAATAGGACTTTAGGAAAATGACAACAACCCAAGACCAAATAGAACTCAGCTTCTCTATGGTCCAAAATAGATTGTCAGAGTATTTGTATCCAGCCTATGTTTTTACTAGTGTGATTTTTTAAAAATTAAGATATAATTCAAATTCTATAGAATTCACCTAAAGTGTACAATGCAGTGCTTATTCACAAGACTGCAGTCATCACCAGTGTCTAATTCTAGGTGTTTTCATGACCTCCGTGCCCACTAGCAGTCACTCCCCATTTCCCAGCCCTCAGCCCTTGGCACTAATTGACTTTGTCTCTGTAGATTTGCCTGTTCTGGACATTTCATAT
>NW_005304550.1:0-748 GCF_000412655.1 Myotis brandtii
GCTGTTGCAAATGGTAAGAATTTGAATTGGGGCTCTTTCAAATTGCTTGTGAAATTCCTAATTGTAGAAAGGCCATAAAGAGACGAGTTACATTGTAGATGTAAACATGTATCCCAATTTGATAAGATGGACAGAAAGACACGAAAAACTCACAAAAAATAAGGTCAGCTAAGGCCAATCCTGGAAGAAACTGAGAGTGGTCAGGAAAGGCATCCTGAAGCAGGACTGCTTAGAGGCAAGCAGGAATGGAGGAGGCACTATGTTGCTAGATAGAAATACAGAGCTGGAGGCTGGCTGGTGGAGATGGGAAGTATCTCAGAGTAAAAAAATATGTATATCTTCATAGTAAGAAAAAGATACAGGTGGGTGGTATGGTAACCACAAGCTTCACTGATAAGAGACTTACTCTCCACTAGAGCCAGGGTGTCTCAATAGCTTCCACCAGTTACATTTCCTGATGCTCCTGGTATTAAAAATTTAAGAAATGTCAAAACATGCCTGTGCAAACTGTGGTGTGTTTTGAATACTTGTTACATAATTCAAACTCACAGACAGTGAGTTTTTGGCATAACAAGCTACATCGTATAATAATGCTATTCATAAGGCAATGAAAGAATTTTTAAAATATGGCTTACTAGCGTACAATGGTGTAGTCCAGGAATGGGAAACAAGGCAAATGCTGTCAGACAACCAACTCGCTCTTTCATTCCTGTCAGGATGTCTATGTTCTGCACAGAACGCATCATGC
>NW_005304551.1:0-749 GCF_000412655.1 Myotis brandtii
AAGGGCATTGCACCCTAAGTTCTGAAAGCAATGGTATACAACTTGAGAGCAAATGGGCCACATTACCTCTGTGCATGTTAAGACATTAAGAAATAAACAGCGAAATGGATTATTTTACAAATAGACAGTCTCCGTGTCTGGCGCGACACAGACAAGGGGAAATGTGGCTTACTTATTTCTGCCCCCTGTAAATCCTTTATTTCCTTTCCTGAAAATACCCAATGGCATACCAGCTGTGACCCAGTGTCTGATGTGTGTGTGTGTCTATTTCAATTTCATGTTGATGGTATTAAGAATCGAAGCATCCCTAAATCCACCTCACAGGAAGCTAGTCCATGGCTGCTAATATTAGATTACATTCTAATTATTCATTCTATATCCCTCTTCACACCCTTATTCCAAGACCAACAGCTCAGGGTTTTTCACTGAATACTAATGCTCCCGTTCCTCGGCCCTCTCAAGCTGCATGTGCCTGTCTTCCTGGGCAGAGGACCAATCCCAGGGAGAAACGGAAATCCACACTCTGCTCAATATCACGTCTCTTCCTATGTCGGTCACAAAAAAGCCATTTCCCAGTTGTCCCACAGGAATAGCCCCTTTACCACTTATCAATATGGATGAAGCCCAAACTACCCACTGTATGCAAAGTAGTCAACATGAATTTTTCTTTCTTTAAAAAAAATAATAAAAGCAGACAAGTAGACCACTTCTGCCCTTTTTCTTTGTAAAAGCAGCTGCTTCTGTAGCTT
>NW_005304552.1:0-749 GCF_000412655.1 Myotis brandtii
CACCATCGGCTTAGCTACTATACGCCCCTAAAACAGTCAGATCTTAGTCTTCTGCTTAAAGATGCTTCTAGGGTTCTTGTGGTGACTAGTCTAGCAGCATTTGCTCAGCATCAATTCTCTATCCCAAGGAAAGTCAGAACAGAAGAAGGTATATCCCGATTAAAAACACAAACTCCTTCTGTGACAACAAAACCAACTTCTTAGTTACAAATAAGATGCTGGCTCATTTGCTGGGATGCAGTAGACACCCATGGGATCCAGTAACCACCATCCTCACGGGAGCTGCCATGTGCAATATGACCCAGGTTTTAGTTGATTGGTCCAGGGTGGGTATCTCACTCATGCTGAGCCAAGCTGAGCCCTTTGGACAAGCCAAGAGGTGGGGCGCATGTGGTGATATTCAGAGGAAAGCAAAACAGTGTCAACAGTCAGTATGTGGTCGCACAGCTGCTGCTGGGGATGACTGTTCTCTCCATAGAGAAATAAAGAGGGAAATGAAGAGGTACAGAATATACGGTGATAACCGGGTCTGTATGCAAACATAACTGATGTCTCAGGAGGGATCCTATCCATATGTTATGAGTCCTGCATAGACCTTTCATATCCCAAGAAATCAGAACTATTATATTATCAGAACTTGGGGAAGCTGCTTTTGTTAAAGAGTAAAGTGATATATACTCAAAGCCATTATATAGACACATGTGTGTATGTCTGTCTATTTATCTATCATCTATATGTCTGTATCTATC
>NW_005304553.1:0-749 GCF_000412655.1 Myotis brandtii
TTTGTCTCAGTGAAAAAGCCCAACATTCAGCCTAAATGGTCCCAAAGACCAGGGCCCCTGGGGCCAGCGGTGAGTTAGGAGCAACAGAGGAAGTGTAGTGTGGGCAGGGGAGAAGCCAGCTGCTCCACAAAGAGAAAGGAAGGAGGGCATGTCACAACCATTCTGGCCAATGAGCCGTAGTGAGTGTGCTGGACGGTTCCTGGGACAGCTTGCACTGACCTAATAAAGATGCTGCCCCTCCCCTCCCCCACGCTTCCACCTTCTTCCTGCTGGAAATGCAATACGATGGCTGGAGCTGCAGCAGCCACCCTGTGTTCACAAGGGAAAGACTTTGGTGCTGACATCCTGGAACTTGTACAGTAGCTACCCACCTCTGGACTTCTCATTACGGAAGAAAAATGAGCTCTCTTTATTGGACACTGCAGTTGGGTTTTCTGCTCATTGCTCCCCAGATGTTCCTCACTGATACAGTGCCCAGGCTTTCTCGCCCTTTCTTGACTCAGTCATGTGCCAGATTCCCCCTGCACCCAGCCTCGCAGACGTTGCTGTGGGGATCACTACTCCTGCCTCCTCTGGCCGCACCTCACCTGGGCTGGCCCACCTACTTCCTGCCTCGTCAGGGGCGGCCATGCAGACATAGGCACGGCCTTGCAATTGCAAAGAGGTTAGCACAGCTATGGCATGAGGCAGCCACTGCTTAATGGTGACCAGAAACTAAAAGACTAATATCAGCCTCTTACCCACCCCAC
>NW_005304554.1:0-749 GCF_000412655.1 Myotis brandtii
CCACAGGAACAGGCTGTTAATGGTTGGTGAAGGGAGACTGTCATCGCTGGGCTGGATCCCAAAAGGAAAGGGATGAGTTAGGCATGCTTAGAGCCCGCTTCCCAAGTCTTACTAATTAGATAAGACTCCCCACTCTGAGGAAGAGATAAGAGGGAAGAAGGGAGGGGAAGAAAAGAGTAAAGGGTTTCTTTCTAATATTATTAAGAGGACAGAAATTCTATGGGTCTGGCCAGGAACATTGAGGATGGAGTTGGGGATGCGATGGAGGGATGGTAATGGTTTGGGGATGGGTTCCCTTACATACATAAAAAAGAAAGGTATATTGTTTGCAGACTTGGGTACTTAATTACCATGCAGTCATTTTAACACATTTCTCAGCTGCTTAGTTAAAGCCACAGTGGTAAAAAAGTAAGAAAAAAGAATACCATTGAAAAATGTCATCATAATAGATGATACAGACCTAAGTATGAGATTCCAGAAGATAGATCAACTTTAGAGGAGAATAATGTATGCTGACTTTTCAAATTTTATTTTCTAAAATTATACAAGTGATAAACCACTCCTTATGAACAACTTAATCATAATCTATTGTCATCTGAAGCTTCAGTTTTTGAGTGTTATGTATGATACATTAGTAGTTTAACTGGATCAAGAAATAAAGCAAAGTGGAATGATACCATCAGAGACCATAATTTTGAAAAATAATTTTATTATTAAATATTGCTTAGACTTTTTAGGCCTTGTCTTCT
>NW_005304555.1:0-749 GCF_000412655.1 Myotis brandtii
CTGGTTCATAGGTCAACGCTGAACCACTGAGCCACACTGGTTGGGCTGGGTGTTTATTCTTTGCACATCATTGATACATGCTAAAAATCAAAAGCTCTCTTGTCCTTCTGAGCAGGTCCTGGCTGAGACCCCTGTGCCCTGAGGGCCTTCTGTCCCTGAATCACCTTGACCTGACCTCCCTCCATTGTTCTGCTGTGATTAGGAAGGGACTGCTTTGGTGCTCTGGTCCTCTGTGGGATAAGCTCAGTGCCTCCCTCTTCCTTACCTGAGGAACAGAGGCAGAGACCTGACAAGAAAAAAAATGCATGGATTAGGGAGAAGGAACAGGCAAAATTGGCTTGAGTCACTAAACTATTTTGAAGCGTTGAGTCAGGAGATTAGAAGCTGTGAGGAATGAAGAAGGTAACAGCTAGTTGGAATAACCTATCAACAGATGGGCTGAACTAAAGCCCCCCCAAATACTCCCATTCTCAATCAGGATTTCTCTAAACCAGTTTGGTGTTAGGAAACAACCTGGGCTTTAAAACTCATTTACACCAAAGTGCAAAATGACTACTTTGAGAGAAGTCTTTGAACCATGGGAGATGGTGTTAGGCAATCTGAGTCTTAGGCTGTCCTGGAGTCTTCCCACAGTCCCCTGCCTCTCACATGGTACACATTCAATTCATGTCTGGATGACACTGAGTTAGCATGACCTGAGGGAGCCTATAACTGTATATGAATATGTGTGTGTGTGTGTGTGTGTGTGT
>NW_005304556.1:0-749 GCF_000412655.1 Myotis brandtii
GATTCTCTTTCATCATTGATGTTTCTATCTCTCCTTCACCCATCCTTCCTGAAATCAATTAAAAAATATAAAAAATAATCTTAAAAAAATAAATAAAAGGCAGGTTCTCTCCCGGAGGAAAGAGGTCTGACTAACCCTGGGAGATTCCGAGCTGGCAGGGGTTCCAACAGGTGAACACCCTGGGGGGTATGCTTTCCAGGCAGGGACAGCACTGGGGGAAATGTGTAGGTAAGAAGGGACCCCAGGAATGAGTGAGCCACCCTGAGGCTCTCTGGCGCCCCGGGGCCCTGGGCTGGGGGTGCCTGCACATGTTCCTGTTGTGCATAATGCAGCAGGGGAAACACCTGCCCCTGGCCCGTGCCAGGATTTCTATGCCATCTTCATTGCTTCATGCTTATCGCATTTATGATTGTAGAAAAGATTCCTGACAGCTGTCATCAAGTCCTAGCAGTACCTTTAATGTCCCTCATATATCCTGGATGTGTCATAATTCCACACTGCACATGCATGCATTTCTTTCACCTGCACTAAAGGATTCAAAATATGTGACTTCAGTGGAAATGCCTGTGAGGACAATAAAGAATATAAATGCTCACTCTTGTAATGCTTGATGTAGGTGGGTGCACATACCTGCTGAGAGCGTGGACGGAAGTGGCCAGGGCCTAGGAGAAATCAGGGGCTTGAGAGAGACATCAGGCTGCAGGCATGTGGAGATTCTACACACATGGGAACGTAAGGCAGTTTGTGTG
>NW_005304557.1:0-749 GCF_000412655.1 Myotis brandtii
TCTCTCTCTAAAATCAATAAAAACATATTTAAAAGAAGAACCTGTGAGTTGATATGATTTGACCAAAGTCTCATGCTACTAGGTAGCACTTAAACCCACTCACTTCTGAGGCAGACTGTGGCCAAATCCTATGTTATCTTCCCTCTCTGTGTAGACCTGCTACGATTTTTTTTAACTGGGACAACTTTTTGTATCTGCATCTCTTTCTCCATGAAGACTGAGGAGGGATCTCTAGCTGAGACGTGGGAGGGTTTCAGAAGCGAGGGTTCCTGGGTGACATGGTCTTTGAGAAGAGCAGCCAGTCATTTGACTAGGGAAGAGGGGGAGACTTGCGGAGCAGGCTTGGGGCCTGTTTGAGATTTGGGGTTAAATTAAAGTGAGTTAGGCGGGCACAGGCGTGGCTTTTTTCTCCAGCTGTGGTCACACAACCACTGTAGCTCTGGGGTCGAGACCCTGGAGAGGAATTGCTGGACCAGGGATCATATACACATCACATTGGCGGCCATTGCCAAAGGAGCTAAGCAAATGTACTGTCCCTTCCAAGTGCATCTCCACACCTGCTCCTACAGCGTGCGTCAGACTCGGTGATCTCTGCCATCTGCTACGTGGGGGGAAAAATTGGATTCTGGTGTTTAAAATGCAAATTATTTCATTATATGTGAGTGCGAACATCTTTTCTTATGCTTTTTCTATGAAGGGCCTATTCATGATGGGGACTACTTAAGAATTTTAGAATAGTCATGTTAAAG
>NW_005304558.1:0-749 GCF_000412655.1 Myotis brandtii
GCTCCCATCCGCCAGGACTTTACAGTAGCTAACTCTGCCCTCATGTGCTAAAAATACCAATTTTTCCCTGTCATTAATCCAGCAGTTTTTTCAGATATTTGTCTTTTCATAGTCAGAAATGCAGTGAGTCACTTTACTCACCTCCCAGGCACATCGCCCAGGGAAGGGGGTGGATGTATTCTTAGCGGAGAGCACTTTGCTCTGCCTTATGTAAACCCCTGGAGCTGGATGTCTCCAGACACAGATAAAGAGGAGCCTGGGGTGAGCGGAGGAGGCGAGAGAATGAAGCCCCTGAACAACCAGCCCTCTTTTCACAGAACCAGCTGCTGCCTGCTGATCTGAAACACAGCCCTGGCCTGTGGGACATCTGCCTTCCCTCAGAGCGGAATAAGCAGAGAAGGAATTCCTCGCCAGGTTTCTCCCCCAGAGGTGCCAGAACAGTTCACACAGCGGCAGTGTCTTCTCATCAGCCTGAGAGAGAGAGAGGTCCTGACTATGCCAAGGAGGCACAATGGAATCTGGCCATCAGGGCACCCAGGATTTGTAGAATTTGTAAGAATTGTAAGAATAAGGTGGGGTGTGTCTTGCTGGCCATGATGACCAACTATCCTCAGGGTGTAGAGAGCCCACAGTCATATTCATATATGCCCTGAGCCATAATGTTATGGATTTAAGTTTTCTAGAGCTAAGAAGCCACAGTCACTTATTTCTTCAAGGCTGTGCAGCCTGGTTGAGCCACCGCCTTTGCA
>NW_005304559.1:0-749 GCF_000412655.1 Myotis brandtii
TTAAATAAACAGTATTACATTTAAAATAAAAAGAACTAATCACAGTCACTAGAAGGAGGGTAGGAGGACCCTAGAAAAAAAGAGAGCCAGAGATGGCAAGCAACATGGTCTATGTATATATTCTATGTAAATCTCTAACTGACTCCTGCACCATATGTGCACAGGACATACTGCAAGCAGCCCAGCTACCAATAAAATAACTGAATTGGTATTTGACTTGCTGCCCAAGAGGGAGTTTTCAGTTTGAGGCAAGCCAACTTGCCTACTAAAATAACAACAAAACAATCAGTAATCTTTGCAAGAACACAGCATAACCCAGAGTCTCCACAATAGCCTCATAATATACAGAATGCAATCTATTTGAAAATCTAGACCATTTGATCTATTCTCAAGGGAAAGGAAAGTCAGTGGAGACATACCATGATAACTAATAAATAATCCACATGTTAAAATTCATACCCAAGGATTTTGAAGCAGTTATTATAACTGTGCTCAATGACATAAAAATACATGCTCATGAAGAATGAAGAAATGTAAAATAAAGGTGCTCATTTTTTTTTTTAGTCTGCAACTATTTATTTAATGCCTCCTATGAAGAGACACAGTTCTTGCCTTCGTAGAGTTTGTAGCCTAATGGTAAAATAACTGATGGGGTACAATGTCATTTTGGCTGTATTGTTTGTTCTATAAACCTATGATTCCAAAAATAGGAAATGGAGGAGAATCCCTAATAAATGCCCATGAATCCA
>NW_005304560.1:0-749 GCF_000412655.1 Myotis brandtii
TTGCCTATATGTTACTTTAGTATGTGTGTCAATTCTACCCATTCTTCTTTATTTTAGCACCTTAGGCATGGAATACAATAGCTAATTTTCTTGTCCATAAAATACCCTTGGGGATACTGTAATCTCTAATAAAGCAACATGAGTGGCTGGCACAAAATAATGCTTATTAAATACTTATTGAAAGAATGAGTACATTTAACTAAAATCTGCCATCTGGTACTATCCATCCTGACTTGTTTTACATTTGGAAAAAGGTGCAAGTGCACTTCCACTTTTTATGTTGCAATCATTTCAATCATTGAAGACAGGAATGTTTTGCCACAACTGAATCTCTTCCTTATTCTAAAGTTCTCCAGTGTATTCCACAATTTTGTTATTATTTCCAGCATCTCAATACTCTATTCATCATACTGTGGTGAATTTCAAGGTGTAAGTGAATATAGTATTCTAGTTTCCTTCAAACCATGATAAAATATGGAGAACTGAGCTGCTCAACTTATGTAGAAATTGTTACTCTAGGCATTGTTTGGGTAATATATTCTGATTAAAAGCTCTAAATATTTACTTTTGATAAAAAATCCAATACATTCTTAAAGTGGTATATCTTATAGAAAGTAACATTTGTAGATATTAGAACTCTACAGCCCTTGCCAATTTTGCTCAGTGGATAGAGTGTTGGCTTGCAGACCCAAGGGTCCCAGTTTTGATTCATGCCAAGGGCACGTACCTTGGTTGCAGGCTCCTCCCTG
>NW_005304561.1:0-749 GCF_000412655.1 Myotis brandtii
TTATTTAAATAAGTTAAATGGCATTAAAAATTTAGTTGTTCAGTCACACTAGCCACACTTCAAGTGCTCAATAGGTCCGTGTGGCTGGTGGCTTCTTGAGGGCAGGGATCATGGCTGTTTTCACACTGGACAGTGCAGAACAGAGCATCTCTATCATTGTGGAAAGTTCTATTGGACAGTGCTGTTGAGGAAGCAATATAGCCAAGCTTGAACTGAGGTGGTGTGGTTCCAGGATCCATACTCATAACTACTACATGGAACTAACTGTCTTATTCCCCCTCCTCCATTAACTCTAAAGGGACTAGCATTGAGAGTCTATGAGTTGAGGTTAACCTGGAGGATAAAGGGCAAGACTAAAGACTAAAGCCTGAATGGGATATTCATTCATTCATTCCACAAATCTTTACTGAGCACCTGCAGAGTGATAGGTACTGTTCTAGGTGCTGTTGATACAGCATGGAACCAAACACAGATTCTCTGACCTCACAGAACTTACAAACACAGATAATTAAATACATAATATGTCAGGTGATGATAAGTTCTGTGGAGAGAGCACAGCAGGGTAAGGATGATAGGGAGTGCTGATGAAAGTCTCTCTGATAGGGCAGCATTTAAGAAGAGACCTGGGAGAGAGGACACACGGAGAAGTGAGAGGAGAAGCCAGGCAGTGGGGACAGCAGTGCAGAGGCCTGAGGCAGAGGTCTGTGAGGTCAGCTCACACGTTCAGTGCCACACAAAATGGCAGGTGT
>NW_005304562.1:0-749 GCF_000412655.1 Myotis brandtii
TGCAACCCAGGTACTTGCCCTTGACCAGGAATCGAACTTGCAATCCTTTGGTGCAAGGGCTGGTGCTCTAACCACTGAGCAATGCTGACCAGGGCAATAAAACATTGTATTTTAAAGGAATAGACTGGGACATAAAAGATTATAGGAAAATCTCAAATATCAGGATCAGACTCCTACAACTTAAGAAAACCAGAATGACATAAAACTAGAAATTTAATTCATTTTTTTTAATTGGTTGATTTGAGCAGGGGGGTGAGGGGGAGGGGAGAGAAAGAGAGAGAGAAATAGGGGAAGGGAGAAAGAGAAATATTGATTTGTTGTTTCACTTATTCATGCATTCATTGCTTCTTGTATGTGCCCTGACCGGAGATCAAACCATAGCCTTGGTGCATGGGGACAACATTGACGTTCTAACCAACTGAGCTACCCGGCCAGGGCCCCAGAAGTTCAATTTAAAAGTGCAGGCACACACACACATTCACAAGAATGCTCATAACAACATTTTTTGAATTGGCAAAACTGGAAACAAAATAAATGTAGATCAGTAGTAGAACAGAGTAGGTACAAAAGTCCTTATTGGATAAATATGTTATTAGCATATTTCAAAATTTCTGCATATTGCTTAAAATATGATTTAAAATATTAAAAAATTGTGGTATATTATTGTGCAATAGAATGCACAGTCATACAGCTGGATATTATAGTGCAAACCAAATACAACAACATGAATGAATTTCACAAATGAGATG
>NW_005304563.1:0-749 GCF_000412655.1 Myotis brandtii
TGTCTTATTTGTCTTGGCATCAGCTATTGAGGGTGTAATAAACACTTGCCCTGAGCTGGAGATGAAGGAGCTCAAGAGAGTAGCATGGGGTTCCTGCCCCGAGGATCGCAGGTCTGGACAGGAAGACGAGGTGAAGGTACAGGTTAGCCATGCCAGGTGTGCAGAGGCGGAGACGGGCACTCAGTTCAGAGACCGTGGCAGGAGCAAAGGGCAGAGACCAGAAAGCACGAGTCCTCTTTGACCAGCAGCTTCCGTGGAGTGGAAACCTGAGCAGGCTCAGCCTCAGACCCCTCCAGGCCTCACACTGTACCCATCTGGCTCCCGGACACCCCAGGCATGCTACCCACTCGGGTCCGGACCCCGCCTTCCTGAATCTGGGTTATCACAAGCCAGAAATTATAATAGGCCGCAGGGATCCAGGCCGCTGCCAGCCGGGCTGGCTCTTAGCAGACCCTCTGAGCCTGCGCTCCCATGACTTTTCCAAAGCGAGTTCTGCTGGTGACCAGTTCCGTCAGAGGCCTCCCCCGAGGGGCTCAGGTCCTGGAAGCCACTCTGCTCTGGGAGAGTCTCATCGCTCATTGACTTACCAACGGCTCTGCAATGTCCTGCAGGGAGACGTTGGGTTGACTTTAGTGGTCCTGTCCCCTGGTTGAATCGGGAACCCTTTTCCCTGGGGTACCCCAGGGAAGGCAGCTCCGACCCCTTCCTTGTGCAGGAGCCACAGGGAATGCCGCAGCGTCGTGGTCCTG
>NW_005304564.1:0-749 GCF_000412655.1 Myotis brandtii
TTTCTTCCTTCCCTTCACTGCTTCTGACATTTGGGAACAGATTCTCTGGATTTCAGAAATGTGAGCAATGGGGAGACTTAGCATGAAGGTGACTTGTGTTAACACACCAGCTCTCCCCGGTGCACATAAACTCTACGGAGTTCATGGTTGTGGAGAGGGCCTCCCCTAGCCTATAGGGGCCACCTTTGCACAATTTAGAAAAAGGTGCTTCATCTGCCCACCACAGTCTCATGAAAGTGCATGGCTGGCTGGTCAAGCAGAACTCAGGTTGGGGTTCTGTTCCACCTGTCCTGGTTGTCCTTGTTTACAATATATTGCTCTACCATTCGTTGAGGCTCTGAATGGAGACATACAGGTGCTGTCAACCAAAACTTGTTCAAGATTTACCTTCCATTTCAGAGAACAGTGTTTTAATCTGAGATCTCAAACATGGTTTCATCCTAATTTTACCATGAGGTCGTTCTGTCCTCTCGCATTCAACATCTTTCACCTCCTCATGGTTTCTTGCCAACTTGGTGATTGTAGGTTGGGAGAAAGGTCCAGAAATAAATGAATCTATAAGTTTAAGCACCCTTAGAGACTATCCTTATGAAAGATTAATTGTGGATTCTGGAACCAGGTTGCTGAAGTTCCAAACCAAAGAAGATGTGATACATATATACAATGGAATACTACAGAGTCCTAAGGAAAGATGAAATACTGTCACTTGTGCCAACATGGATGGATCTTGAGAATATCATGCTAAGCAA
>NW_005304565.1:0-749 GCF_000412655.1 Myotis brandtii
TCTTGGTGAACACAGCCCCGCCCTCCGGGCCCAGGACCCACGGCTGGGCAAGCAGGGCGCTGGCTAGACTTCAGCCCTCACTCACCTTTTCCAGCAGAGAACGACCCGAGTAACCGTGCGCCGTGACCTGAAGGACGGGGCCCCTCCCCACCCGGAAACACCAGCCCAGCAAGGGTGAGCACCAAGGTGGATTCAAGGTCAGAGACGAAGGCACTTGTGTGCACATGTGCAGGAACACACCCTCCGAGGGCCTGCTTCTGGGCACTGGGCGTGTCGCTAAGCGCGTGCATACATGAACCTCGATGGGTCTGAGCATGTGAGTGCGCGTGTCAGCGAATCTGACTCTGAACAGACGTGTGTGTGCATAAGCGAACCCCTGGCTCTGGCCTGAGCTCGTGTGCGCAGGTGTGGAAGCGTGGACGTGCCGCTGCGGACATGGGAGCGTGCCCCGCTGGTCTGCGCACATGCCCTGTCCTTCCGGGGTCACCTCTTTCCCCAACTCATTTTCCCCGTCTGCTGGGTAGCGAGAGTAACTTCCCAGATTCCCTTGCACTTAGGTGTGGCCGTGTGACTGAGCAGTGGCAGTACCGGCCCGTGAAAGCCTCCTGCGCGTGACCCTCCACGCCTTTCCCCTCCTTCCAGGGACCTTGCGACCACCTGTTGAAAACAAGGGAGTCCCCACATGGAAGGAGGCTGGATTCTCAAAGCGCCCTTGAGGCAGAGCCTGCTGGTCAGGCGCCCGGGGCTTC
>NW_005304566.1:0-749 GCF_000412655.1 Myotis brandtii
TTTTTTTTAGTTATGGGCATAAGTGTTCTTGATTTAATAAACATCTGAGCCCTTAGCTTTGCTAGTAACAGTTTCTCAAGAAATTGTAGTTGTGGTTCCCACCACAAAGTAACGCTTGACTCACCGGAGCGGCGGGAAAGGAGTCGGAGAGCTCGAAGGGTTCCTCAGAAATCCAGTGACCCAGTTCCAAAGACCACAGGACCTGCAACGGCACAGAAAACAGCATTTTAAATATTTACTGTTAAATATTCTGAGTGAATAACAAGCCATCTAGAAGCTAGCAAAAGGAAAACCCAGCGGCGAGTGCACCCCCCAGATCAGAGCAGGCGTGTCGCACCCCGAAGGGGCCCAGCACCTCCAGCTGCACACACGGCACACGGGTAAGGGCCTGGCCAGGTGACGTCTCGTGATGACTGGACGCCAGGGCTATTGTCCCATGGAGGCCAAGTACGACCAGAGACCACCCTGCTCCTAGACACGGAACAGGACATTTCTTTAAGACTACACGTTTCCAACTTAAGGAGGCAGGCAGACGGTGCTCAGGAAGTGTTTCCACAGTCTTATTAAAAAGAAAGGCACACAAATTAGGAGAAGACAGACCATAGGCCTAAACTTACACAGCAACCCCGTGGTGTGTGACTGTTCCTAACATCGTCTGACTTTCAGAAGTTCCCCAGAGCACACGTGAGAGACTCCCAGACTGTGAAGAGGAAGTATCTCATGAACACGCTTCCATCAGCAGCAGCAGC
>NW_005304567.1:0-749 GCF_000412655.1 Myotis brandtii
TGTGTTACCAGCTTCAGGTGGTGGCTCTCAGTCCTCAGCAGTCCCTGGCTTGCCGCTGTGTCACTCCAGTCGCTACCTCTGCTATTGCGTGGTTCTCCCAGTGTGTGTCTCTGTTTTTTTCATCTTATGAGGACTTCACTCATGCTGGATTAGCGCCCACGCTAATGGCCTTATTTTAACCTGATTACATCTACAAAGGTTCTATTTCCAAATAGGGTGACATTCACAGGTACCGGGAGTTAGGACTTCACCTTATGGGGGAACACAATTCAACCCATGATGTAGTGGTAGGGTCTGGATGGAGAAAGGATGTTAGTAGCTTTCAAAGCCAGCCAATAGCAGGAATGTATTTGTTGATGGAGTGCCTAGCACAGTTCCCCTATCTGGTAGGTGCTCAGTAAATGTCTGTGGACCAAAAGAAGAAAGAATTAAGTGAAGCAGGCTAAGAACAGCAGTGAGCCCCACCTGCCTACTGTTGCACCGTGAAAGGGATTGGCAATTGGGGGAAATGAATCTGGTTGTAGGGGGCAGGTCTGATGTCAGGGGAAAGAGGCTGAGGGCTGTTAAATCAGGCATTTCCTGCTGGTCCCCTTTTTCCCTTCTGTCCTTTCATTGCTGAAAGCTTGAAGTCTGCCTCAAGGATGCTCCATAGTCTGGGTGCCACCTGCCTCTGTGATCCTATTCGGTGACATTCTGCTCCAGTACCTGACTTCCTTTCTGTGGCTCAGATCCTCCAAATGCTTTCTCTA
>NW_005304568.1:0-749 GCF_000412655.1 Myotis brandtii
CAATTAAGTTGTTAGAATGGCTCACAGAACTCAAGAGAGACGAGTTGCTTACTAGATCACTGGTTTATTGTGAAAGGATATAACTCAGGAACCCCAGATGAAAGAGATGCGTAGGGCATGTATGTGGGAAGGGGCGTGGAACTTCATGATATTATACCACCACAACATACTGTTTTTCTATAGCAGTTGCATCATGTTGTATTCCCACCAGTGCACAAGGACTCCAACTTCTCCACATCCTCACTAATGCTCGTTATTTTCTGTTTTTGATAATGACTGTTCTAAATGGTGTGGGGTGGTATTTCATTGTGTGTTTGGTTTGCAATTCCTTGATGATGAAATTTTTATGCTTATTGGCAAATATTTGTATATCTGTGGAGAAATGTCTGTTGAAGTTATTTGTTCATTTTTAAATCGGGTTATTTTGTTGTTGAGTTATAGGAGTATTTGTATTCAGGGTTAGGGATTACTTTTCCATCCTTTTTAATTTTATATGGTTCAAGAGTCAGAACTATATACAAACTTACAGTTTTCAGATGTCTTACTCCCATCTTATCCCTTATCCCTTCCACTCCATTTCCACCCACCAGCCACTACAGATGATCATTTTCATTAATTTCTGGTTTATCCTTTCTGGGTTATCTGCTTTCTTACTCAAAAAATAGACTACTGCAACAGATGAGTGGATTAAAAAATTGTGGTGCATCTATATAATGGAATACTACGCTGCTGTAAAAAGGAAAGAACTC
>NW_005304569.1:0-749 GCF_000412655.1 Myotis brandtii
GAAGCAGCCAATCAATGTATCTCTCTCATATAGATGTTTCTCCTAAAAGCGTCATTTCATATTTCGTTCCTGTTTGAAAGAAAAGCTTACTAAACTTGTGGTTGCTAGTTTTAGATCATTTTTTTATTCTACTTCATAAAACATGTGATTCACAATCCATGGTAGTACAGTCTTACTTGCATAAGCACTGAACATATAGTGTAGAAGAATGTAGAAAAGGAGAAAAAAAGCAAAAATAATTAATAAAAAGTGCCATGCAGTTTAGGTCGCACAGGGAATTCGATCCCTGTTGAGGCCTCGGAGAAAGGTTTGGGCCTGCGGGCAGGTGACTTACCTTTCAGGCTGTCGGAGCAGCACCTCCTCGCAGCCGCACCGAGTGACGTCGCAGGAGTCATTTGGATGGGAATTATAAACTCTTCACATACTTGATCATCATAATTCTTCTCCTAATTAAAGGGGCAAATATATTTAAAAGTCCTTTATTTATTAATTTATTTCAGAAACAGACAAAATAAAAACCAACTTTTACAAACAATTACTTCAAAGGACATTTTTTTCTATCTCTTACTTTGAACATTTTTGAGGAAAAAGAAGGAAAAATGAAGATTACACTATTTATTTTTTAAAAATTCCAGGAGATCTCTGGCATCAGCGCAAACTCAGTTCGATCCTCCATGAACACAACATGGATCGTTGGCTGCACTTGGCTGTGTTATTTGACCTTCAGCTACACTGATGGGAGGAAAAAG
>NW_005304570.1:0-749 GCF_000412655.1 Myotis brandtii
CCCCGTGTGCCCCACACTGTGGCCAGCAGGACACTGGATCTCAGCCAGCCAGAGCTGCCACACCCTTTGCAGGTCCCATTAAGGCCCAGTTGCTTGGTTTCAGGTGTGGGGCGTGCTCCCTCTCAGCTAGGTGTTTCTGATCATCCTAACCAGGCTCGGGCTCACGGAGCTCTCCGATGCTGCTTGGCTCATCCTCACACAAAGTGTGTGACGTCTCCATGTGACCAGGTCCCCAGATCAGGAGGGGGACCACCGCTGACGGTGGGAGACACAGCCCGAGTCTGGCCTGCTCGGAAAGGGATTCAACCTCTTCCACCTCCTGCGCAAAAGGGGCAATTACCCCCAAACAAGCCCCCTTCAACCTGGGCAGGTGCATGTGGTTTGTAACCAACCGGTCAGGAGCCTCTCCTGCCCCAGGCTGCAGATGCCCGGCAGGTCCCCCTGTGCACATGTGTGTGGCACTGGGGCTGCAAAGGGAAGCACGCCTTTCTTCTTGGTTGCCCAGGGATGGTGGGGGGCTCCCTGGGAACCTGTTCCTGCTGAGAAGGGGGCAGCCAAGCAACCCCAAAGCCTGGAAATGAGGCCCAGGAGTTCATCCAGGAACGAGACCCTCCACAAAGCCTGGGAGGCCCAGGTTCTCACGCCTCGGGGGCTGTCTCGCAGATGCGCAAGTACGTTTGCAGAATGAATGCTTGTTAGCATTTACCCATCAGTCTCTTAAGTCGCTTCCATTTAGAACTACAAATTAG
>NW_005304571.1:0-749 GCF_000412655.1 Myotis brandtii
AGAAAAACCTCCCCCATCCCTAGCCCTTTATGTACTTTCAGGAAGGGTTCTTTCAGCTGATCTCTTGAATTAACAAGACAGTACTCCCTGAAGTCATAAACAATGACTTTCCTGGATGCAACAGTGGGCAAGATTATTCTCCCTGATTAAGCCCTTGACAGGCGGCATCTTTGCAGCAAGCATCATGCCAGGTTTTATTAGTAAATTGGCCCTACAAAGTTTTTCTTACCTACAGATGCCCTAGCTCAGCAATCCTTCCCATAGATTGGAATGAACACATTGAAGAATGTCATGCTTGACGGTACCAGGAACAATAATTAGACAAATTTACAAATCATAAAGGGATACGTGGAACGCACTAATCTGTAGAGATTATTAAGTGGAAATAGAAACTTAAATAATTAATTCTTAAAATCATCCCAAGAAGGCTACATTTTTTCCTGATGTGCAGACACTGCAATTAGGTTCCTGTGACAGCCTATTTCAGATGAAACAGGAATTCTTCAATGTGCTTATTTAATAGAGCCGGAACACGTTATAAGGAGTGATTTCATTACCGCATCCTTCCAATCTGAATGAAATCAGAACTCCAGATGATGCTGCCTTTTGAGTAATCCCACAGCATGCCATGGACCAAAGACAGGGAGTGCATAGTCCATAAGACTTGATGTGCATGAAAATTAACACCAGACATCCTCTTAATGTGTTTTAGTAAAACAGGGAAGCATGATAATTTTGCATTAGTCACC
>NW_005304572.1:0-749 GCF_000412655.1 Myotis brandtii
AGAGACTCCTGACCCATCTTGTGGTAAGTGATGCCAGAATGAGTACTACAGTCATATATTCTTCCATCCACTCATCAACCCATCCATCCATCCACTCATTTCACAAAGAGCTGGTTACTACTTTGTCTCAGGCATTATGCTGGGTATGGAATAATGAGATAGGTCCAAAGAGCATGGAGGAGGGACCTGGGAGTATAGTGGTGAGGCCTCGAGATGAGGATGTGGGCAATGGGAAAGGCTTGCCTTTCTCCTATGTGGCCTTATTGTGAGCTGCTCTCTGTTGACCGTGGACAAGCCCACATACCTTTCTGGATCTCTGTTTTGAGTTTCTCTATTAGCCCAGACATTATGTGCTAGAGATATGCACACTTGGAATGACAAAGGTAGACCTACCCTTGATGTGTTCACAGACTTATTGGGGAAGACAAGTGTGGGAATAGCTATCTATAGTCTAGTGTGACAAATGTACTAATAGATGAATACATAAGGTGCAACGGGACTTAGAAGAGCAACAGGCTGACATGGTCTCCAGGAGGCAGGAAGGCATCACAGAAGAGGTGATGTTTCCAGAGCATCTGGGAGGATGTAGGAGTTCAACAGGTGGCAAAGAATGGGCAGGGCCTAAGCTCCAGCTCTACCATTCTATGGACTTGCTTTCATTTTCTTTCTTCTCTTTTTTTAAACATTTTCTCTGCTTCCTGTTTGCTTCTCAGATGTGTTCCCGGAAGCCCTACAGGGAAAAGGAGTTT
>NW_005304573.1:0-749 GCF_000412655.1 Myotis brandtii
AGGTATTAGGTCATAAAGGTATTAGGTATTCTATGAATATATGGGGCACATACTGCCTTGTGACAGGAAGGAAGAGAGAAATGGATTTGAGGATAGGTAGGCATGTAGATTTGTTGGTGGAAAATTGAGTGTATTCATGCATGTTCACTTTCATTTTCTCCATGAAATAGGAGGCAAGAAAAATCAGTTGTGGGGAGTATAAGTGAAACTGTTTTGATGGATAAGAAAATGTATGAATTAGAATTAGGGAAAGGGCAGGGCATTACATTCTCCCTCAACAATGCTTGTCCACCAAGTTGTAGACACAATACCATGCCCATTTAATTAGGTGCTTGGCAAGCAAAGGACAGTGCTATTTTCTAAGCTGTGCTCTAGCTCCTTTATAGAAAGTTGAGTCATAAATGTGTATTATTAATAACTCTTTTAGAGAACAAACTTCCCTGTGCTCCCTGCAACAGAAACTCAGAACACCTGCCATCCCACACTGAGATAAAAAAACTATATTCACTAAGAGATCCTAAATATTCCTCACACACAACTTTCCTCAACCTTGCCCATTGCCTCACTTTCCCCAATTGGAAAGGGATTCAATTCTGAAGTACTTTTTAGCCACTTGTAATATAAACACATCAGAAAATAATACAAAGGGCAGAGTAACTAAAGATCGTTTATATCACTATGCTTGCCATAAGAAATGCATCTAAAAATCGTAATAACTTTATATCAGTGGTTCTCAACCTTCCTAATGC
>NW_005304574.1:0-749 GCF_000412655.1 Myotis brandtii
ATATTTTTCAAAAGGAACTCCACTAAAGGAATACATATAAAAAGTTGTAGTATGAATATGTCAGAATCATCTTATTCCTTATGCTGTGAGAAAATGAATGCACAGATAACAGTTTCTGAGACAACACTTTGATTTATCCTATACAATAGGAACTCTGGAGGTGAATGTTTCTGGGTTTGGGATAGCTTATCAATGAGACCAGGTATCCAACATTCTGCCTTTCTGCTCTGCCATTACATCAGCTTTTCATTCTCACCTGTCATCTCATAGAAAAATATCTGTGCCAATACCTTAAGGGTCACATCCATCAAGGGAAAAAGGAGAATCAAAGGAATGTAGCTAAGAGGCTCCTCCTCTTCAGGCTTATTCTTTTTATCCAGCACAAAAGGTTTTCCCGGAAGCCCAGCAGCAAATCTCACTGATTCACTGGGCAAAACCCAGTTTGGGTAGCCAGGCAAACAAGCATCCTAGCACCAGAGAAAGACATTGGGATAATGACTCTATGGATAGCTCACCCCCAGTCTCTGCTTCTTGTAGTACAAGGTAGTGATTAAATTATCCCTGTTAATTGCTATAAACTGAGGAAATTAGCTACACCATTTAAAAATATCCATTTCTTTTCCACTATTTCTTTTAATATTGAATGTGTTTAAAATATTTTAATACAAATTCATGGGATCATACAAATGAATTTTAATCTTGCTTAGAACATCCCCACCCCAAAACCACCAAGTTTGAATAAAGTAACA
>NW_005304575.1:0-749 GCF_000412655.1 Myotis brandtii
AAAAACAATAAACGCTATCTATGGGTTTTTAAAGGACAGCAAAGAGGCAGTGTGGTTGGAGTGGTGTGGGACAGAAGGAAGGCAGTGGGACATGAGGTCAGTGAGGTTATAGGGTCAAGTCACAAAGGGCTGCATGGATCAGAGTGAGAAACTTGGCATCTGCACTGAGCTAGTTGGGAACCAGTGGAGGGTTTTGATCAGAGGAGAGCAGCACTCTGACTTGGGTCTAAGCAGGGTCACTCTGGCTCAGCGGGATTATTTTCAAGTGAAGAAAAGCATAGACAGAAGCAAGAGGCTATTGCAAAAATCAGGTGAAATATAATGGTGGCTTAGATCTGTGTAGTGGCAGGAGTTGGTGAATAGTGCTCAAATTCTGGATGTATTTTGGAGTCAGAGTCAAAACTAAGTTTGCTGGAAAACCAGATTGTGGTATGAACAAAAGAAAAGATGAAATCAATAAAAATAATTTTTTTAAAAAAAGAAAAGATGACAAAGATGCTCTCTGTGACCTACCTCTAGTCATGCTCCTCTAAGCCCTCAAGACTCCAACCTTGGGCTCGGTCCTTGCCCATTTAGTCAAGTTCTAGCAAGACACCTGTTGGGTCTGTCCAAAGTCCTCATCCCCTATCCTTGATATCTGTTATGGACTAAATGTTGGTATTCCTCCCAATATTCATATGTTGAAATCTAATCCCAAAGGGATGGTATTAGGAGATGGGGCCTTTAGTATATTATGAAGATGTGAAGGT
>NW_005304576.1:0-749 GCF_000412655.1 Myotis brandtii
ACTAATTTTTAAAGGCAAATTGTTCTACCACCTCAGAATAAGTTTACATTCTTCCTAGTATAACAGTGGTGTTTAAACTTTTGTCTCAGCACCCCTCTGTACTCTTAAAAAATATTAAAGACCCAAAGAGCTTTTGTATATATGAATTACATCTATTGGTACTTACCATATTAGAAAACTAAGAAAAACTTTAACTATGTACTTATTAATTCATTGAAAAATAGCAATAAAATACTCATCACATGCTAGCACCAAATCATTTTTTAAACTGTGTTTTCAAAAAAATAGACATTTTAGTGAGAAGTGTGGCTTTGTTTTACATTTTTGCAAATCTTCTTAGTAGAAAACCTTAATAGAAGAAAATTGAATTCTCATATCTGCTTTTGAAAACTTGAATTTTGACAACAAATATTGTTGGTTGTTTTCGGGGGGTGAGGGGAAATGCTATATTGCAAAAATGCCATATTTCCAGGTTTGCATAACCATAGTTTGTCATTCATTTTTTCAAGTAAATATGGTTCTTGCATTTATTTTAAGGTGCCAGTTCAGTTCCCAACTAGTGCAGTTTGGTGCCATCACCTTAATTCATGCTAAGGCACAGTTTTACCCACAGCTGCTTTTGCACTATCCATGCAAATGTCAACACAACAACAAGGTAAATGACATCTTAGTGCTATTATGCAAATAGTTTTAGCTTTGCAGACCACATGAAAGAATCTCAGAAGCCACCAGCTTCTCCAGACAACACT
>NW_005304577.1:0-749 GCF_000412655.1 Myotis brandtii
AATTTACCAAACACTTCAAAAACATAGTATCCAGTAATATTTTCCAGAATGGAATGCTTTTGTCATCTTACCTGTTCAGAAAAGTGTTTTCTTTACTGTTGACTCTACCAAAGAAATCTAAATAATGCTTTGGTTGACAGACAATAATTGTTAAGCCCATAAATATGCCACTTTTGACATGTTTATATAAGTATCTGTATAGAATCTTTTATTTCACATGAAAGTAGTCTTAGCTTACTTTCAATAAGATATGACATGTTTATCTTCAGTGTAAGATCTTAAACTAAATGTTTAGAAAATAAGAATGCATCATCATACAAGGTTTTGGGAAGAACATTTTATTGCTAAGCATATCCTTGAACAAAAATGCAAATATGAAATAAAAGAGAAAAGGAAAAAGGAAAAGCGGTAACATCACAACATCATAAATAAATTCCGTAAAAGTCTGCTCATAAAACAACAGGAATATGATAGAAGCTCACATACAGAATGCACATGTTCCCATAAAATTGTCCAAATAGAACTTACACTGAAAGGAATATAACAAATGTATTTTTACTCAAATTTTTTAAAAAAAATGTAAAGAAAGAAATCAGAAAATCAATTCACAAGACCTCAAGACTCCAAGAACAGCAATCTTTTAAAGACATCAAGATATAATCAACTTTATATAGGTTGGGCCATTTAGGCTATCTAAATTCGTGCTTTGATATCTCTTTATAATCCTGTCTTTCTTAATGACAAAAAAA
>NW_005304578.1:0-749 GCF_000412655.1 Myotis brandtii
AAAAAGGCAAAACAGAGTCAAGCTCAACTCACTGTAAGGTTGTCGTGAAGGCCGCCATGTTGAAGCCAGGAATCCGCTCCAGTAGCTGTTCTTCAATGTACTTTTCCACTAAAGAAATCTAAGTGAGAAAGATCTTGTCAGACCTCAGGACTGCTTTTCAGAAAGCCTGTCCTAAGAGCCGATCCTATGTGCCAGGCCTTGTGGTGAGTGCTGGGGACACCAGAGACCAAAACACAGCTCCTGGCCTCTTGGACGGCCTGGCCCACGGAGGGAGAGGCACTCGGTCATTATGCTGTAACAACACGCATGCTCTCCGATCAGTAGGGGCAGCAGCAGGGCTCCCCCCACCCCTGGCCGGAAGTGAGGAATGAAGTGGCTTTTTCTTCCTGGGCAGGTGGGATCTGTGCAGAACAGACACAGAAGTTCTGGATAGAGGCAATCCAGGATCCTTAGAAGCTGAGGCCTGGCCTGAGGGAACCTGCACTGACTGCTGAGCTGCTAGGTTAAGAAAAGAAGGTTCCGGAGGCTCAAACCCATTCTCAGCCAGATGGTATCATTCCAGGAGGCCCTGACCTTGGCAGAGGGGGGACACCCAAGGGTCAAGTATGGAAGTTCCTGGATTCTAGTCTTGGTTTTACCACCCACTAGTTAGCGGTCTTGGTCTTGGTTTTCATGTTCACCTGATAAACATACATACCTGGATTAGTAATAGGAAAAGGGTGTGTGAAAGCCAAAAGGTCAAAAGTATA
>NW_005304579.1:0-749 GCF_000412655.1 Myotis brandtii
AAAAAAAAAAAGTCAATACAGTATCATTTCAAATCTCCAATTGGCCTTGCTTTCTAATCAGTTTCTGCAGCCAGAAGCAGCCAATGGTGAACAAGGCAATAGGTGAGAATGTGAAGTTCCCAGAAATAGAACGTGTAATTCTAATATGTAATCCACAAGAGAGGAAACACTTCAAGGCCTCCATTTATCATCTGTGAGTGGCTGCCTCTGTGGGGGTAAGTATATTTGCATTTTCAGGGGCAAAATGTTCTGCCTTTCATCAGAAATAAGAACCTTTCATGAGAGGAGAGAGGCAGTTCATGTGGTCCAGTTGCAATGGATGTGGAGATATTTTCCAGCTCATTTACTGCATCAGCATGTCTGCAATACTTTGCAGGCTTTGTGGTGCCAGGAGGAGAATCTCAGATCTTGGTTGCTCTGACACTCTACATTTGAAGAACGTATGTGTATTCATCAATTAGAACTTGTCTTCATTTCCCCTTCTCCCTCTCTCTTCCCTCACCATCTGCAAAACAGGGCTACATTAGCATGTTAGCAATCACCTTGGCAATTCAGTTTCTCTGCATTACATATCTAGTACTTATAGATATTTTGGAGAGATTTCAAATTCCCGGTTTGTTGTAGTTGTTTTCCTAGGCATTTCCTGCATTCACTAGGCTGATGAGCTTCTCTTGGTCATTCAGCCCCTACTTCAACATACATTTTGTGGCAATATTGTTTCTAAAAAGCAAAATTTCCTCCCTGTATCA
>NW_005304580.1:0-749 GCF_000412655.1 Myotis brandtii
TGGTTGTAATCCTGACCTTTTGTTATCTTGGAACATAATGTACTCTACATTTTCCAACCAGAGGATTTCTTGCTGTGAGGGAATACATCTTATATTGCTACATTTCCATTTATTCTCTTGTTGTTTCTTATTGAGCAATAGTGTTGTGCATGTTGTCCTCCTACCTGAGTAACCCCACTTCACCTCAGCTTCTGAAAGTTCCATGGATGCAGTTTTCTTTAGGATGTTTTTTGAAACTGAGAAATGAAAAATTTTAAGATGTTTATGTCACGTTTCTTGCAAAAAAAATCCCTACATTAGAGATAAAAATGGTGGTTCTTTGTCGGTTTTGCCTGGTTCACTGGCTGCACTCCGCTGTAGCTTCAGCTGTGACTCAGGCTCAGTTCAGCAGCTGGAGAGCAGCCCTTTATCTCCAAGTATACTTTAATCATAGGCTTCTGATTAGTATGGTGGTCACAGGGTTCCAAGAGAGAAAGGGCAAAAGGTTGCAAGGTCTATGGAAGCCTAGACTCAGGAGCTCACATTCTAATGGTCAAAATCACCTGACCAGCCTGCCTCGAAGAGGTGCAGAAAGAAACTCTCTCTGGACTCTGGATGAGGGAAGCAACATGGTCACATTACAAAGGGAGGGAGAGGTCTCCTGAGATGGGAGGAATTTGTGATCATTAAACATCGAATCACAGAAGCAAGTCCTGTTCATTTTTGTATTCCTTATAGCACCAAGCAGACCATAAACAAGTGCCTAACAG
>NW_005304581.1:0-749 GCF_000412655.1 Myotis brandtii
ATTATCTGAAAATAAGCTTGTTTGTTTGTTTTTAAAGTTAGTAAGCCCAGGAAATCTTTGTAACAAATGTAGTAATACATGTAGGGTTCAAAAAACTATAATTGGCACATGGTAAGAAGTTAATAAAAATGGGTTATTGCTATTGTTACAATGTTTTCTTTCTTATATTTTTTCTTCCCCAAAACCACTGCGAGGGAGTCACAACTGCATTAAGGATTGTCCCACTACCTTCTGGTATGTTGAGGCAGAAGAAAGGCTGAGAACAACTATTCCATCTCTTAGACACTGTGGTTTTCTTATTGTTGAAGAGCTTGTCTAGGAAGCCACCAATGTCTGCTATGCTGCATGGGATTCTGGGGTTCATTTTGTTGGTGTTTTACAGCTGGCCAGCTGGCTGGAAACTCCTCCGTCGAGATGTACCGTCAAGTGCTCCTGTCTGGTTGTCGCTGTGTGGAGTTGGACTGCTGGAAAGGACGGACTGCAGAGGAGGAACCAGTCATCACCCATGGGTTCACCATGACGACCGAAATATCCTTCAAGGTAGAGGGAATGATTATTGCTAAGAGAGGCAACTGGGTTGGGGGGGAGGGGAGGGAGCCGCCTAAAGTAGAAAGTCCTAGTGGTTACAGTTAAGTCCATAGGCCTTTAATCATCTCTGCCATTTCAGAGGTTACAGTTTAGCAGTTTATTCATGGGTAGTGGGCACCATGTGAATTGACTCTTACTAACCAAATCTAAGCTGTTTTATG
>NW_005304582.1:0-749 GCF_000412655.1 Myotis brandtii
AAACAGGAGATGCCCGGGAGAGAAATCATTGGAGTTGTTTGCCTATTGCCATTGACAAATGAGACTTTGTCCCCCTTTCGGGGTGTGCTCTGGTATATAGTGGCTGGTTGGTGTCACTGCCAGGGAAAGAGAACATGAGATACCTGCATTTTTTCTACCTTCAAAATCATTAGAGACATTTTAAGTTGTAAATAAAAATCAGATTTGAATTTTATTCTGCTCAGAGTTTGAGCCTCTGATGAATCGAAAACATATGCTTTTTCCAGAGTTGTTTACTTGGTATGAGAGGCGTGTTTACTTGCTTAGAAATTGAGAATCTACTTGATCTATCTGCTGTATGATATTTTAGCAGTCTGTTTGGGATCCAAAGTCATGTCCCATCAAAATCTTTCAAATAATGGTGAAATGTATAGACTAACCTACAGAGATATAGTCAACAACCCATGTCAGACATTATGGATAGAATATTTTTATCAGATCTTATACCTGATTGTAAAAATTATAATATTTTTGTAGAAAAATGTACTCACAGATCCAAGTTGTGTTGACTCGAAAACATCACCTCTGCTAAGGTGCTGCCTGAGGAGGAATGACTAGCACCTCACAGCTGTGGCCCCCAGGTTTGGGGCAGGGTCTGTGCGCACAGGCAGGGAACAGTGGCCAGGATGTGGTAATAAAGAATTGTGGGAGAAGCATGCCAGGTGAGAGCACAAGCTGCCCAGTCCAGCTTCCATGTAAGCCTCAGATTC
>NW_005304583.1:0-749 GCF_000412655.1 Myotis brandtii
TCACTCACCACTGCAGTTCAGGCCTCTTTCAAGTTTTAAGGTTGCCCTTCTAAGACATTAGGATGTGGTAGAGTACTGATCTCTTCATAATTTTCATGACTTTGAACATTTAACTTTTATCCTTACCGTTTTTCTTGCCAAAATCAAATCTTAATTTTTAAAGTAACATATAGAAATGTATTCATCTGCTGTCGCTTGCATTGGAAAACAGGAAATTGTCTACCACTTTCCTTTGAAGTGTTTGCAGTAGATGTTCAGCCAATAATCACAATTAGCTATAAACAGAATGCTGAGGTAGAAAGTACTAATCAACTCCAATATCTATTCTCCTGCTTTTGGTGCCCAAATGTTAGCTGAGTACATGCTGCCTAGACAGAGTGCATTACCTAGCCATCTTTCCAGCAAGGTGTGGTCATGAGAATAAGTCCTAATTGAAAGTACATGAACTGAAGTGACGTGTACAATTTCCAAGTCATGTCCTTAGAGAACAAAGGCATTCCCTCAACTGCAACATCCTTGGATAGCAGACAGCATACTTTTTCTGTAAAGGGCCAGATATTAAATATTTAGAGCTTTATGGGCCATATGAGCTCTGTCATAACTGTTCAACTCTATGTAGTTTGGTGAAGATAACCATTGGCAATATGTAAATGAATGGGTGTGGTCGTGTTCCAATAACACTTTATTTATAAAAACAGTTGGTGAAAGATAGGAACATGGTGGCAGGCAGGTCTGGAGTGAGGGTGAGT
>NW_005304584.1:0-749 GCF_000412655.1 Myotis brandtii
ATAAAAATCCTACCAAGGCAGATATGAGACTCATTTCATAGATAAGAAAATTGTGGCTCCTGGAAGTTAAGTGCCTTTCCCAAGGCCAAAAACAAAAAGTTAGAGAGCTAGCCAGGAATGCAGACCTCATGGCCCATGGCCTCTGATAATGATATATTGGTTCCATCTCACTCAATAGACATAGCTTTGGCTTAGAGTTATGGTAAAATTTTGTACTCCCCTTCATAATGGACAGGACTAGGCATACATATGTGTGCACTGCAATAGGTCACACTATTTAACCAAAGTTCACTTCAAAGTTTCTTTGAGCTGTAGCCAAGGAGCCTGGTTGAGAATTCATGTTCTTCCTACCCACGGAAGGCATGGCACTTTGTGAAATACATGACAAATGTGTTTAAATAAAAAGATGATTAATCATCAAGTTTAGTGTCACTATCACTCTGGTATAATGAAATGTTTTTTATCCATTTTCCATGGGATAATTAATTTCCGATTTTTTTGAACTGCAAAAACATTATCAGGTAATTCTATCAAAATGATCTTTTCCATGAGACAAATGATGCTGTTTCACGTTAAAGTAAATTAATCTTCCAAGTATTAGATGCAAATATTCATTTCAGCGATTATTAAACAGAAAAAAAATTAAGTCTACATTATTTCCTTATTCTGTTTATGTCTAAAACCACATGTATCTTGCATTATTAGTAAAATCAATCTCTAATAATAAAAGCGTAATATGCTAATTAGAC
>NW_005304585.1:0-749 GCF_000412655.1 Myotis brandtii
GTAAAAAATAAATAAATAAAATTGACTTGGAAGAAAGAAAAAAAAAGTGAGTATATGAGAAACCATGGAAGAAATGTAATGTTATTAAATACTATCTTAAAAAATAATTTCTAGACTCAGAACTCAGAATTTCATGGGCAAGTACTTGGAACTGTTATGAAACTGTTACTTTTCATGTTCTATAAAAATTTCCAGAGCATAGGAAAAGAATAACCCTAATTTAAAACCCAATGAAGATAGTTAATAAAACTTGTGGGTCCATCTCATTTGTGCATATTAATTTAGGAATCTTGAATAAAATCTTATCAAGCAGTGTGCTTAAAAAAGCACATTTTAAAGGAGGATTTATTTCAGGAACATAAAAATAGTTGACTGTCAGGGGATGTAATATACTACCATATTAGATTCCCTGATAGTCAAAGGATAAAATATTTGTTATTATCTCAATAAATCTTGAAAATATATTGATTATATTCAACATACATTTAGCATAAGTGCATAGTAAACTGGCAATAGAAATATTAACAACATACTAAAATGTAGTTATTTTGAAATTAATAATTAATATATTGTTTCATGGTAAAAACTTGGATTTAGAGCCCAAGAGAAAGTGTTAATTTGGTGATTTCATCTTGAGAATCATATTTTTTTTATAGTTCAAGATGGGAAAAAAAGAGATCATTAAAAGAGAGGAATATTAGAGTTGGAAGAGAAAAGAATCAAGAACAGAACTTTTGGAGTGCTTATAG
>NW_005304586.1:0-749 GCF_000412655.1 Myotis brandtii
TTTTTTTCCCCATCCATTAACTTAGTCCTCAAATCATTTATTTGGCTCTTGTCCTATGGTGCCCGGCACTGTTACCTGTCATTTTACAGTATCTTCTGGCCTTCTTAGCTGAATTATAAGAACTTTAGGATCATGAGCTGTTCTCATAAAGGTGGTTCTTAAATTTTCATATCTGTATCTCTTCAAGATATGAAATTGTATACATTGCACATTGACACTCCAAATAAGACAGTTCTAACCTAATTTTAGACTTCTATATATCACCCAGTGAGCAAGAATTTAACTCTCAAATGGTGATGCCTTTTGTCAGGATGGCAGCAATTTTTATTTGTTCTATTATATGAATAGTTTATTGCATTTGCCCTTCTAATGTTCTGAGTGAAAAATATTAACAAAAAAGTGCTAAATAAAATTGTGCAATGATAGAAGATATCCTTTAAATGGCTGATCGATAGCCTCAAATGGACTTTTAATGGGCTTTATTTAGTCTATATCTGTGTTCAACTTTGAAGGATAAGAATAAAGTGAAAAGTCATCCATGAGACATTGGGAGTCTATTTTCTCAATCTGCCTCTTAAGAGAGGACTGGCGGTGGGAGACATGAGAAATCTCTAGATTATGACTTGTGAATCTGTATAAAAATTATTACTATGATTCAAATGCCCAGAGGAGTTCAAGGCTGAGAGAGATAGTGCCAGGGATAAAACTCAGATTCTTCACTCAAGGAGACAATGCCAGAGTTCAATTTC
>NW_005304587.1:0-749 GCF_000412655.1 Myotis brandtii
GGTTAAGGCCAGTAGTTTGTTTTTCAAGCAAAAGTAAAAGGCACCCTCTTCATAGAGCCTCAACAAATGTCTATACCACTATAGCCACTATCATAGTTCCTTTATTATTATGATTTCTTTCTAGGATTATCATTATTTAGACACTAGCTGAATCTTTTTTACTTGTTCTAGATTTAGACTCCTCCTTTAACTCATTCACTTAACAAATATTGGCAATAGGCAATGTCCCAGGTACTTGGCATAGCATATCAGGAATGGAGAAGGGACAAAAAAATCCCTGCCCTCTGGGAGCTTACATCTAGCAAGGATTAGAGAACATAAAGTCCTATATTAAGGACGGAATGGGCTGAAATTACTTACTGTCTATAGATCTTAAGAGAGCCAGCACACACAGCTTTGAATTTTGTACAATAGACAACTCCTGAGAGGGCCACTCCCCTAACTGTGTATGTGTAAGATGCTCCCTGGAATTGTGTAGCACACATCCTACACATCCTGGTTGGCAGCCCTGCTGCTGGGCCAGATCTAGTTAGAGGCAACAGCTTTTGGTTTAGTTTCACCTGATCTCTTGAGAGATGATAGGGCTGTGTTTTTTGAAGGAGTGGTTTTAAAGCTTGGTGAAAATAAGCACAAATTAGCCTTTAGTGGCTGTAATTGATAGAAATTAGAATTGACTGCAATTAAGCAGAAAGAACTGATGGAGTAGCAAAGGAAATCAGAGGACATCAGACTTTTCAAATCTTCCCAAA
>NW_005304588.1:0-749 GCF_000412655.1 Myotis brandtii
GGACAGGAGGCGGGGGCTGGGATTTTATTCTAGGTTCCAACTCGATAAATGCCATTAGGGAAGTCCTAGGTCTCTCCGGCTTCAGTTTCCTGGGAGCTCTGTGCACTGTGGGGCTAGGAGCTTGGGCTTTGCAGTGGGTCAGGCGAGGGTTCCAATGCAGGTCCAGCACCTAACGGTGTATCTCTTTTTGTCCTCCCTTCTCTCATCTAAAAGGTGCAGAGAGTCATGCTCGTCACATAGGGTCACTGTGGGGTGAAAGGAGACAAGGGTTGTAAAGCATCCAGCACGTGCCAGGCGTGCGTTAGCCAGGATCCAATCCTTGTTCGCTGCCAGTGCACCACGGTAGTGTTCACACCTCAGGTGAAGTCAGCATGCCTTCCTCTGTGCCTCACAGAGCAGTGGTGGGTCAGAATGAGCGCGTGGATGGCAAAGCGCATGGACATTTCATAAATGCTGAACTGACGTCAACTGATATCCCTGTCATGTGATGAAATCAATGTAAATATCAACGTAAGCAGTGATAGTGTTCATTGTGCTCATCCTAAGAAAATAGAATGATTATCACCCACCATAATTATAACTGGTTAGATGGGGAAGGAAATTGGAGTTGCTTTAGTTTAAACCTTTTATTTCACACAAAAAAGAGAGATACTGATGTGGCAAAGTGGCAAAAGTTCCGTGAACCCCAGCCCAGTGCTCACGTCATGCCCCCTGAAGTTAATGCTGGAGTTTGGCAACTCAGAGCATGT
>NW_005304589.1:0-749 GCF_000412655.1 Myotis brandtii
CACTTTAAGCATTTAGCAACAACTATTTCCTTGAAGATAGATCAGAATTAAAATGACTAGATCTTAGTACATATTATGAAATTACATTTTGTGTGAATTGATGTCCCCCAAGTATGTGCAGATCCACCTCTTAATCGGGCTGTGTTGAGGGTTATCCTGATGATCTCTGTGACTCAATCATTTACTTCCTACTTTGTGTAACAGATCCTATAATCACAGCCTTATGATGACTTCGTATACTGTGTGTTTATTTCAGTATGACCCATACCCGATTCCCACAGAATATTGCCACGCTTTACAAGTCTAATCAGGTAGGAAAGTGGAGAAGATGATCATTGTTCTTTAACTCCCTCAAAGCATTGATTCCAGGGTGATATTTAAAGTTACTTGAGAGTCAGTCGGCTAACGTCTGGCTGATGGTGGGAGAGACACCTGGAATCTACTACAAGATACCTATTCTTCAGTGTGCATTTTGCCTGCCTCTGTGTGATAAGTGGTGGAGAATTAAAGCCATTACATGGATCATTCAGGACAAAAACAAAGCTTACTTTAAATTATCTGGTTATTTTTGGACAAAATTATAATGACTTTTTGCCTGGAATTATGCCCGTAATTATCTTAGTTTTCTAGTTTTTTTACACTTTGCCCAGTGAAAAAAATTTTACTTTCTGGTTTGGCCGGTGTTCAGTTGGTTGGGCATTGTCAGGTGCATTAAAAGGTTGCCAGTTCGATTCCCGGTCAGGGCACAT
>NW_005304590.1:0-749 GCF_000412655.1 Myotis brandtii
TCTTTATCTCCTAAAGCATTCTGCTAAGATTTTGATTAAATTGGACAAAATCTGTAGATAAATTTTGGGAGAATGCACATCTTAATCATATTAGGTTTGCCAGTCCACCAATTGTATAGGTCTATTCATTTATTTACATATTTTCTTATTTCTTCCATCAGTGTTTTATAGTTTTCATTATATGCATCCTGAACATTTTTTATAATTACATAAGAATTTCAGTTTTTGAAGGTATTGCAAATTATATGGTATTTTAAAAATTTAGTTCCCAATTTTTTAATGTTAATATATGGAAATATGGCTAACTTTTACATTTTGATCTTAGATCCTGGGACAAGGCTAAGCAGATTTTTAGGAGCTGTTTTGTAGATCTTAGGGGATTTTCTATGAAGACAAATATGTCACCTGAGAATAGAAACAGTTTCATTGCTTTATTCCCAAAGTGAATATCTTTCATTTCTTTTCTTTATTGCACTGGCTGTGACTTTCAGAACATTATTGAATAGTTGTGAAAAGAATGAACATCTATGCAGAGTTTCTAATCTTTTGTCTCTTCAGCTTTCACTGTAAAACCTGATGTGCAATAGTCCATGTAAGATGTAATAGAAGCTCCAACTTGTGCATGTGGATGATACTGAATTTCATCCTCATTTGTGGTTTTAAAATAAATATTTGTGAGATGCCTGTAGTCCAATAATAACACAGAAAACTCAAGTTACTTCAGTAATGTTATTCTACTCTATTTTTTT
>NW_005304591.1:0-749 GCF_000412655.1 Myotis brandtii
TTTAGCCACGCGCTCTTGGAGAGGCAATTTCATTACAGGCAATAGAAAGAGAGCAGCCAGGTTTTCATGTTTTGAGTCACAGTTTGCATCCTGGGTCGCAGGATGTTTTTATGTTTAAAAAGTTGTTTGCCAGCATTTTAAAAGTTACTAGTTTTTGAGCCAGTATCTTCCCAGATCCTACTTGCAACTAGAGGTGATGTTGGGACATAATTCTGGCCAAACTCTAAGTGTTAAGGCCCTGAGCGGAGCTTTGAAGAAAACATCCTAAATAGGATATATTGGGTCCAGACTCTTCAGGTTTGGAACAGTCTCATTTATGTTTTCCTGAAATGTAGATGCCAGACCTAAATAAGCTGGAGGCCTTGATACTTCCAAGAGGAGGAGCCTGTGATCTAAAGTTAGAGTCGACGCCTCGATCATTAATGACGAAAGTTACGGGCAGTGTCTGCCCTGATCTGCGGGTTCACCCTCTCTGAGTCTTGTAATTTCAGGAGTCTCATAAATACTGATATCTTTTAAGTCACCCCTAATTGGGTTCTTTCACTTACAACCAAATGTATATCTTCGCTTAACCAGTTTCTAACAAGGAGATTCTTTACAAATTATAGCTGTAGCCACAGATCTTGCCTTTGTATCTCAAACAAGCCTTATTTAAAATACACTGTGTTATTTTGTGGAAATAATAATGGCATGCTAAAGTGAACGTGTGGTCATCCTTTTTTTAAAATATATTTTTATTGATTTCAGAG
>NW_005304592.1:0-749 GCF_000412655.1 Myotis brandtii
TTGAATTGGTTTTCTATTGTATGTCACAAATTATCACAAAATTGGTAATTTAAAACGACATGGATTTATTCACACACAGTTCCGTTAAGTCAGGTATCTGGGCATGCTGTGCCAGCATTCTCTACTCAGGGTCTCACAGCTGAAACCAAGTTGTCAGTCAGCTGTACTCTCAGGTAGAGCTCAGGCCCTCTTTTAAGCTCATGTGGTTGTGGCAGAATTCAGTTCCTTAAAGTTGTCAGACTGAGATCACTATTTCCTGGCTGGCTCTTAGCCAAAGGCTGCTCTCAGTGACTAGAGATGGCCTCAACTCTTTATTAAGTGGTTCCCTCCTTCTACAAAGCCAGCAGTGGAGAAATTTTTGTGCATTTAATATATCTTTTGCTTAATATATCTTACTTTCTCTTTCATAACTAGCCAAAGAAAACTCTGTGCTTTTATAGGACTCATGTTATAAAATCAGGCCCACTGGATAATCTCTCCCTATTTTAAAGTAAACTTATTTGAATTCTTAATTACAACAGCAAGATTTCATCACATCAGCACCTATATCAGTGTTTGGTAGAAACACTGGAAGAAGCTATGTGTATAGTGGCCAATAATCTTAGGGGACATCTGCCTACATAAGGGTGAGACATAAAAAGACAAGTTGACCAAGATCATCTCTAAACTTCTTTCAAATTCTGATTCTCTGATCTTCTAATTCATTTGCCTGTTCTATGGATTCAACCACCAAAATAGACCTAAAACTT
>NW_005304593.1:0-749 GCF_000412655.1 Myotis brandtii
GCCCTGCATGGGGTCTTGCTTGGGAAAAGATTCTGGAACCATGGCTGGGTTCAGAGGGAGGGCGTGCTGCAATTGATTAGTAATGTCTGCCCTGGCCAGGGGTCAGGCGTCCTGCAAGCCAGGTGTTTGGGATCCCTGGGCTAAATGGATTCTAAGGTCCCTTCGGATCCCAGCAGGTTCGGTGAGGGTCAATGAGTCCGGGCAGACAGTCTTTTCTATCACTTGCAGGATCTGCTCGGGTCCTCCATGAGTGGCCTCACGCCCTTCCTGAAGGCCAGCTTTCGCTGGACTGTGGCCTTCCAGAGAATAAGAGATTCCATATGCTGAGTCCAATAGGTCAGTTGCCAAATACCAACGCGGCTTCGTGTGCAGTGGGCACTGCACAGTGAAAGGTCCATGAGCCATGGCTGCAGCCTCATAGGAGCAGGGACCAGGGAGAGGGGCACGGAATCGAAAGAAGAACCAACAAAAACTAGCACCCAGCACTGAGACCGCCTGCATCTCCCTGGGTTTCCCATCCACACCAGGTAGATGCTAATCCAGAGGGTGGGCTGCTCGCCGCATCTCCCGAGCCTCTCCCTTCCCTTGGTGAGCGGTCGCCTCCCCCTTGGCAGTTGCATGATTCGGTTGCAAGCAACAGTGCTTGGCCTGGGCAACAGAGAAAGTGATTGGAAAGGTCCAGGGAAGAGCTCGCTGGGTTGAGGGGAGGCTAGAGAGGTGACTCCGGAAAAGGCAGCACGAGGGGTCCC
>NW_005304594.1:0-749 GCF_000412655.1 Myotis brandtii
GAGAAACATCGATGTGAGAGAGCCACATCAATTGGTTACCTCTCACATGTGCCCCACCAGGGTGGGGAACCTGCAACCCAGGTACGAGTCCTTGACAAGAATCAACCCTCAAAACCTTGGGTTTGAGAGCCGATGTGCTAACCACTTGGCACACCGCCAGGACAGCATTTTGCATTTGATCTGTAGGACTTTGAGGGAACCTGAGGCGTTTTTCAGGAGAAGATACACCAGAGATGAGGACGGTTGCTATGGGGGCTTTGCCAGGGCGTTGGGCCTGACTGGGACAGGGCTTCTTCCTTTACCAGCTGTGCAACCTCAGGCAAGTCACTTAATATCCCCCAAGCCTTGTTTTTTCTTCTGGAAAATGGGACTATGCATCCCTAACTTATCTAGTTGTGGGCACACTGTCCATGCCCAACAATGTCTGCAGCACTGGAACCCCTGATTCATTGGCAGGACTTACCCTCCTTTACATGGGTATTTTATTTAAAATGCCTCAGTGCCTTGGGAGACAGATCTGAGTTCTGATCCTGGTTTCATCTTTAATCAGCCCTCAGTCAAGTCCTTTTACTAGTACATTTTTGAGCCTCATTTCCTCATCTGTCCAAATTGTCCCTATGTTATAGGGTAGTTGGGAGGTTTCAACATAATAATGCATGCAAAGTACCTGTCTGAGTACTTTACACTGAGAAAGTGCTTGGGAAATATTAGCTACTAGAGGCCCGGTGCACGAATTGGTGCACCAGTGG
>NW_005304595.1:0-749 GCF_000412655.1 Myotis brandtii
TTCCTCTCTGTAAAAAATCAATCAAATATATATTTTTAAAAATTTTTTTAAAAATAAAAGCTTTCCTGGGCTGTGGCACAAGACACCCCAAGGCCCTGTCTCCCAAAGTATGTTTAATTTTTACTTTTGTTGAATTTTTACTTTTGTAAAAATTAAACAATAGCACAGAATATTATACCTTACTAGAATTTTCCAAGAGGGGTGTGTTAACTTCAAAAAACTTTGTGTTTGGTTACTGGCAGAACATCTTGCTCCGTCAGGGCCTCGGCCTCCCTCCCACACACTCAGGGGAAGGCGTCTGGGCTTACAGGACCCAGGGAACCCAGTTTACATCCATAGAACTGGAGAAGGGGTCTCCACGGTCACGGTTACGGGAGGACCTTGCCCAGGGCGGGTGGAGGAAACAACCGCAGGAGCCTTTTCCCTGGAAATGCAGGCTGGGGGCGCTTTCCTGGGCCTCGATGTCCACACCGCAGCCCCCTCTCCTGCTGTCTCAGGAACTCCGCAGAGCGAAGACCCCCTGAAGCCTTAAGGCTCCGGAAAGGAAGGAGGCTGGACTCTGGACAGCCTGACCCTTGACTGGGCTGCCTCACTGAGTCCGAGCCCCGGATTCCTCAGGTGACCGTGGTGGAAAATAACACCCAGACTTCTCTTCTGTCCTGGGGGCTTGGGGGCCTGGATCCAGGACGGAACAGGAAGTGGGGGAGCAGGGGTGTGATGAGTCCCCGGCCCCATAATCCTGGCCAGGA
>NW_005304596.1:0-749 GCF_000412655.1 Myotis brandtii
GTGACCTCTTGGTTCATGGGTTGACACTCAACCACTGTGCCATACCGGCCGGACCCAAGTGTTCCCTGACCATTCTTTGCAACTCTTCTGCATTATTTTTTTCTTCGTACTCGTCTTTTTTTTCTGTTTATTCTCTATGTTTCTATATTCATTTAGGTATATTCTCCCCATTAGAATGTAAGCTCCATGATGGCAATGATTTGTTCACTACTGTTTGCCTGACACATAGCGTAGTGCTTGATATGCAATACATATTAAAGGATTGAATTTTCCAGGTAAACAGTAGAAATCCAGGCAACTTCAGTTACTTGCTCATACTTGTATCTATAATAAATCTCCAGTCATCTAATTTCAAAGCTCATGATTAATAGCAGAAAGAAGGAAACATTCACAAATTGTTGTCCTGTTTATTTTTTTAAGAAAGCTAATAATTGTACCTATATTTAATCTATAAATTGTCTTTTGTAGATGAAAAATAGTTAGGCTTTTGCCACTCTGCTTGTGTGTGCATTTCACATTTTACAGTAGGAAGCCATTAAAATCTCAACTAAGATAGTCAGGCCTTTATTATACATGTTTTGAGGGCTAAAAGGGTTCAAAAGTGGAGTTAAGTAAATTTGCTAATTGTTCTGTTTTGATACTCTGAATGTTTTAGAAAATTTGGCATAATTTTTCTCTTCTGAATGCTTTAAGCAGTGAGATGTGTTTTAAAGTAACTGATGACAGGTTAGGGCAAAGGAAGCTTTTTT
>NW_005304597.1:0-749 GCF_000412655.1 Myotis brandtii
TTGGTTGGTAAGTGGCTGAGCTGTGATCTGGCTCTCCCGGATTATTTAGGTAAGAGGGGATTCCACAGCCTCGGCTCTTCACGGCATCACATTTCCTCGGGTTTAAGGTCTTACAGCACAAGAAGCATGAGAAAGCCCTGGCTGATTTGTCTCAGCGGTTACAGCGTCAGTCAAAACACACCATTGGACTGAAGGGTTGTGGGTTCAATTTCTGGTCAAGGGCTTATACCTCGGTTGCAGGCTCAATCCCCGGCCCCTGTTGGGGTGGGAACGGGAGGCAACCAATCGACGTATCTCTCTCACATTGATGTTTCTCTCTTCCCCCTCTGCCTCTCCCCCAAAAAAATCAATGGAAAAAATATCCTCAGGTGGGGATAAAAAAAAGCATGAGAGAAAAGGCAGATGAGAAACCCCGACTGCCTAAAGCCCATCTGGTGGCATCCAGAACAGAAGCCATGGCCAGTGCAGGCCAGGATGGGAGCTAATACTCATAATTTGAAAGGCAACCCAGTGGATTTAGATGCTATCTTGTTACGGCACCACCTTAAGTTACACCGAGGCAGTGGCAGGGAGAGGGGATTTATGAGAACAGCAAGACGGAGCCACTCTTGGAAGGAGGTTCTGAAAGAATTAACTGTAACCTGATCAGAACATCAAAACACCCAGCGTTTGAGCCCATTGTTTTATGTTCCATTAGCACGGGTGGTCATTTCCTCGATGGCAGCCGAAGAGCCCTGGCCACGGTGCTG
>NW_005304598.1:0-749 GCF_000412655.1 Myotis brandtii
CTCTGCTCCACACCACACACCCCTGAGGTGAGGAGCAGTGGGGATGAGCTGGGTGGAAGGAAGGGTCCGTAGTCTTCACTGATTGTGGTGAAAGCACATTATTTTCCACACTTTACAAGAAAACAGGAGGACTCTGCCAAGGCCCCTCCTGGGAAGTGGCCCACCCAGGTGAGGGCCCTGGAGCTCCATCTTCGGAGCTGCCTCGCCAGTCTGCCTGGGCTGGTCGTCATTGTTCTGCAAAGGGGTGTCAAAGCCACCAGAGTGTGAGCAAGCAGCACTGGCGGGACAACTATGGGTAAGAAGTACTTGAAATGGTAAACCAGTGCTTGGAAACAAATATGCTGTCACGGAAGCACCGATATGTTCGTACTGCGACCACGGGGTGTAAATAAATTCTCCAGGTTTCTGCTGAAAATCCCGAGGGCAGGCTACACATCATCTTGTTTGTTGAGCAGCTAATCCATGGGAAAGTTTGCTTGTAGGTGTGATTTCTCATTAAATGAGGTTATCAGATGGAAAAGAATCCAAAACACACAGTCAAGACTGTTGTCAGCTTTATGCCATTAAATGGCATCCGAATCCCATTCTCTGTGGTGTTTAATATGTTAGAGCAGTGATTTCCAACCTTTTTCATCACATGGCACACATAAATTAATTACTAAAACTCTGCAGCACACCAAAAAATAAGTACAATTTTGATTCATCCACACTGAATGGCTATTGTTGTATTGGCTGTTGTCATTTTTTTT
>NW_005304599.1:0-749 GCF_000412655.1 Myotis brandtii
TACAATTAGATTCTGGTCACTGTGCATCTAGAGAATTCGGTTTCAATGAAATCACAGGCCCACTTTAAATGACAGGTTTTCAAGTAAGTCATTTGAAAAGCATGTCTTCATTTTTTGACTCTTTGGAATTAAAAAAAAAAAAAAAAAGCAACCACTCTTAAAGTCTCCCGTATGACTGCCAAACAGAGGCTGGCTCTGAAGGGACTGCAGTGACTTTCCGAGAAGCGGATTCTGAAGATCTGTGCCTCCTTGTTGTACATGCTTCTAAACACCCATTAGTACATGAAATCATGGCGGGCGGAACAAGAGAAAACAAAGCAGGTTGAAGAAAGAAAAGAAAAAGGGATATCCAATCCGAAAGGCATGGAATGACTTCCAGATGCCGGGGGCATTGTAACTCCGAATGGGATTGACCCTCTGGCCAACCACAGGGGTTTTTGCAGAAAGGTGCCCTCAAGGCAAACAGATGTTCGCTGGGTGCTTGTCCAGCCCTCGCTCTCCACATGTCCGATGCGTTCCTGGGAGGACTGGACAGAGAAGGAATTCTCCTCTCGGAACTGGGTCACGTGCAATGGAACCAGAGCCATGTGTGTGAGGAGGGTGGCAAGCCCACTGGTGAGCCGAAGTGGGGGGACCTCGGCTTCACCCCTTTCAGTGTCATCCGTTTCCTCAACAAGAAGCAAGAGTTCTAAGCCAATCTGAGAAAGACAGTTATCCCATGATCTCACTTATTTGTGGAATCTAATGAA
>NW_005304600.1:0-749 GCF_000412655.1 Myotis brandtii
ACAAAATATTAATGAGTGATGTAAAACATTTACTGCTTCTGTTTTCTTCTAAGACTTTTAAGGTTTTGGGTCCTATATTTTGATATTTAATCCATTCTGAGATTATTCTTTTATATGGTGTCACAAAGTGATCAGGTTTCATTCTTTTTATGTATTTGTCAGCATTCCCAACCTCATTTATTAGATACCATCTTTACTGCATTGTGTATTCTTACTTCCTTTATCATAGATTAATTGACCAGGGGACATAGGTTTAGGTCTGAATTCTCTATTTTGTTCCATTAATCTATGGTCTGTTTTTGCCCCAGCACCAAGCAGTTTTGATGATGATAGCCTTGTAGTATACTTTGATATTAGGTAGTTTAATGCCTCCATCTTTGTTCTTTATTTTGAATATTACTTTGGTTAATTGGGTTCTTTTATCCTTCCTTATACATTTTAGAATTATTTTTTCTAGTTCTGTGAAAAAATGTCATTGGTATTTTGATACAAATTACATTGAATCTAAAGATCGATTTGGGTAGTATGAACACTTTAATGATGTTAATTCTTCCTATTCATGAATAAAGTATATATTTTTAATTATTAGTATCTTTTTATTATTTTCTCAATGTCCTATAATTTGTCAAGGACAAGTCTTTTACTTTCTTGGGTAAATTTATTCCTAAACACTTTTTTAAATGCAGTAAATGAGATAGTTTTCTTAAATTCTCTTTCTGATAGTTCATTATTGGAGTATAAAAATGCAA
>NW_005304601.1:0-749 GCF_000412655.1 Myotis brandtii
AAAATATATTTAAAAATAAATAAATAAAAGTAAAAATGCAAAAGAAAAGTGAAAAATAAAGATATACACTTATCTACCATATAACTCAGTCATTCCTCTTCTAGGCACAAAAGAAAATAAAAGTATATATTCATACAAAGACTTGTAAACAAATATTCCCAGCAGTTTTATTTTTAATAGCCAAAATTGTGAATAACCCAACCGTCCATCAACAAGTAAATAAACAAATTATGATTATCCATAAAATGAAACATAGTGAGCAATAAAATTGAATGAACTATTGATACAATAACCTGTATGAATTTCAAAATAATTATGCTGAATGAAAGAAGCCAGACATACCAGAGTACATACTGCATGATTGCATTCATACAAATATCTTGTAAATGCAAACCAGTATAAAGTGACAGAGAGCATATCAATAAAAAGCAGATCAAAGTTCATTTCTTTGCATATGGACATGTAATCATTTCCAGAACTATCTGATGAAAAGATGTTCTTCCCATTAAATTCCCTTTGTGCCCATATTGAAAATAAATTGTCCATACATGTGTTGGTTTCAGGGGAAGGGATGGGGAAGGAAGGATTACAAAAGGGCACAAGAAAACTTTTGTGGTTAATGCATATGTTCATATCTTGATTGTGGCGATGATATTATTAGAATTTACATATGTCAAAACATATTAAATTGTATACTTTAAGTATATGAAAGTTATTTTGTCAAGTATACTGCAAAGTTGTTTTAAAAA
>NW_005304602.1:0-749 GCF_000412655.1 Myotis brandtii
TGGCATCTCTGAAACTCAGCTCCCTCATCTGTAACGTGGGTTTAATAACGCCCAGCTCCCATAGCTTTATGAGACTACCATGACCTCAACACTGATGGGAACCTATTCTCAACTCACTGAAACCTGGCTACTGGCAGCATCACCAAGCAGCCTGCATCCCCCCACTGCTCCGTTTTGTCTGCGAGGTAATTCGGAACCTCTCCCTTGGCTGTGTCCTTCCTTGCTCAGGGGTGTTATCACAGAGGTTACACCACAGGCCATTGGCGTTACCAATCAGTTTAGAGGTGATGTGTAGCAGTTCAGAGCACAGACTCGACACTGGAGAGTCTGGGTGAAAACCCTTCCTCTTCATGCCTGGGCAGGCTGGAACCAGCGGCTCACTGCTCTGTGCCTCAGTTTCCACATAAAATGGGGATGATAGAAGTCGTACTGTCTCATGGGGCTTACGTAAGCTAATATTTGTAGAGTGTTTAGGAGAGTGACTGGCTCACAGTCACTGCTCTGTAAGGGTGCGCCATCATCTACGTGCTGAAGGCACGTCAACTACAAACACCCACCAGTGGCCGAGGGCCGACTTCCGGTGGACAAAGCAACTCCGAGGATGTGGCCAGGCTTTGCTGAGCTCTGATAGCCGGGGTCTTCTCGTGGCCCTGCTGATCCCGGCACCGCTCAGCAATGGGCATCCTTATAAATACGCGTTTTGGTGACAGCTCTGGCCATGCCAACATTTTGTGTGGGGTTTTAAAAAA
>NW_005304603.1:0-749 GCF_000412655.1 Myotis brandtii
AGATATTGCTGGCACTTGAATGAAATAGACTATATTTCATACATGGATAAACAAAACATTTAAATGCCTTTTCTTTATCTTGGTTTGAAAGCAGGTTTTATTCCAGCAGATCCATACACTATGTACTTCTCTAACTTTTCCTGAGGCCTTCCTTTAACTATAAAACCATTTATGGCAAAATAAATAAATAAAATAAGTAAACCAATTGTTCCATTACTTGCTAGTTTTCATTATATACTGAAACACCCATTCAGCATTTTTATCTGCTAATGTAACAGAAACTCATCTGCTCAGTGAGATTTATTAGTTGTTGTTGTTTTTTTCACATGTTCACAAGATATTGTTGCACATTTTGCTGTGGGTCTTTATTATCTAGTAATGATGGCTTGCAAATTAAATTAGTTTTTAATGGCGTAGTTAAATTCTAATTTATGTTTTGGAGCTTTGTTTAATTCATTTAGTTATAATGCAATCGTTTTCTTGCTATTTCCTTACATTACATAGAAAGAACAAAAGAATGGTGGGCTCCTCTCATCACATTCAGTTGCTTTGGCATTATTAAATCGTGTGTCTAATTGCATTTCCCCCAAGAAACTTTCAAAGCAATTGCAGTCCTATCCTTTGGACAAAACTATCTGGTTGCTCAGCATTCTGTATAAGTTGAGGCAAGCTATTACCATAAAGCAAAGGGTTGGCTCGATATTGTACTTCCTCATCCTATATAATAAACGGCTAATATGCAAATAGAC
>NW_005304604.1:0-749 GCF_000412655.1 Myotis brandtii
TTCATTTTACTCTTTATCCAATCTCAGAGATTTCCCCGCCTTGCTTCCTCCTGCCTCCCTAATCGGTCACGGATGGATTTCATGTGACCCTCCTCACGCTTCCTGCTTTAATTGTAATGTATAAGATTAACTGCAAAACTGCTATTCTCCAGAGCACTTCCTCAATCCATTGAGGTTTTGCTTCCTGGCAATTACTGTCAGTTTGACTCAGATAAACTCATAAAAATTCTCTACAGGTTTGAACGTCTCTTATGTCGACAGAAACACCTGTCTCATCTTAATTGCAAAAATGACTTCCCCCCTCAGCTGTCTAATTTTTGCCTAAATGAAAAAGATAGCAACAGTCACTGAATATAAGAGGAGTAAAATTCAAATGACAGAGTCTCAATCAAAGAAATACCTATTTGAAATTCTCCCTCTTGCAATATAATTTTGAAAGAAAAAAAAGACATCTTGAAGATGGCTGACTGATTTTGAATTACAATATATACTACAGAAATCTACCATAGTTACTAATCACATTTAAGATGAATGGATTCTGGTGCAGTTTTTCTGCTTGAAAACTCATAGTGATCTTGCGTGCACACTCCATACTGACTGTGTGAACCACGCGTAAGGTTCACTGGGCGCAGGTTCCCCATGGCCTCATGCATTCCAGGGAAACTGACACTGCAAAGAAGCTACCGCAGTTCACTGACTCCAAAAAGCAAGTTATTAACTCAGCAAAATTCAGTTTCTAATCCTATATA
>NW_005304605.1:0-749 GCF_000412655.1 Myotis brandtii
CCATGTTAGCCTTTGAGTTTGACATGCTTGGTCTACTTGTAAGGAGATAGATAATAAAGAGATAATTAAAATACCGTGTAATCAGTGCTGTGAGGAAAGTGGACATGAGTAATACAAAAGTTTTATGGAAGTAAATGAATTATGGGATCAAATGCAATACACAGAGTAAGAAGAACATTTTGAAAGAAATTATGCTAATTTCTAAAGCATCAGTAAGAGTTGAAGAGTCATTGAAGGGTAATCCATGCAATAGAACAAGTACATGTGAAGATATAGAAGGAGAAAGCCTTATTTCCCTACATAATCTAAATCTATGAGGATGAGAGGATTATTACAGCATGCTAAGAAGTTTGCACAGTTGCCTGAAAGATATTGGAAGACATTGAAGAATTTTAATGAAGGAGTGGTTTTTCAATTGCATTTTTTAGTCAGGAAGTCAGAGAAGAGACTACTTGAATTGTCACAGTAAGCTTGGAGCAGAATGATAAAGGCTTGGACCAAGGTAAAGACAGTGAACAGCAAAGATTAAAAAACTTGAGTAAGTTAAAGAGATATTAATTATTTCAATAAAGAGAGCTAAGGATTGATTAGAAATAGGGTGCACATGATGCCAGGTGGCACCAGGGAATTCAAGGTGATACCGTTGTAAATGAACCTAGTTTTTAATTAACAGAAAAGGTGCTGCAATTTAGATGCATACCCAGAATAGGGAGGGTACTTGTCTATCAGTCACACCTGGGAACAGGTCA
>NW_005304606.1:0-749 GCF_000412655.1 Myotis brandtii
TCCTGTCCTCCCTATATTGTTCAACACCTGGTCAGAAGTTGAGCTGTTTTCCTGGTTATGCAGTATAACCACTAAGGGAAGTGGTAGGATGCACAAGCCCTTTTACAACTTCAATTTGCAAATCTAAGTTTTTGGTTGGTTGGTGTTTGAAGTGGACCTGAAAGACAATTCACTGTCAAGAGGAGAAATATTTTTTTAAGTGTTGGTTCTGGGTGGTTGAGCTGGAGGAATGTGAGGAATCTGGGATTTTAACTTTATTCTCATTGATATTGGTAAGGCAACTGCATGCATGCCCTATGGCCCAATGATGGCCACAATTGCACTAAAGGGGGGAAAAGGTAGAGTAATATGGCAGCTTTCATGTCTTTACCAATAAATAGTTCATGCCCCTGCGGGTAAGGATTGAGAAATCAAATGTTGAATTATTTGACATTGCAACTATAGGAAGGCGGGGCAGGAGAGGTATATATTTAGGAGCTCACCATTCACCACACATAGACTCACAGACTCCCTGCCTACCTGCTTCCTCCATGAACACGGGTAAGTGGCTCAGCTGCTCCCACTTAACAACATGAATTGTTTCGGGTAATAATAGCAATTATGTGTTTTCTATCATACATGCATTGCTTTCTGTATGAGGGGATTTTACTTATTCTGTCAGTGAAAAATTAAAATACTTCATCTTCACTTGTCAAGATGTACTTATCAAATGTATTTCCCAGTAAAGAACCACTCTCTTAGGAGCACTT
>NW_005304607.1:0-749 GCF_000412655.1 Myotis brandtii
GGAAGGCCTATTGTGCAAATCTTCGTGCAACGGGCCATTAGTAATTAAATAACAATAATAACATGAACAAAATTTATTGGTTCTGTTTATCTGAAGAACCTGACTTATATACTATTATCTTAACCTCCTTTCTAAGTAAATCTTGACCAAAATTTCCTCCAGGCTGGGCCATGTGGACTGTCTTAATCTCATGGAAATTTATGCCCAGCATCCTTCTCTGGATCAGTAGATGGTGTAGAAACACTCCTTTTTGAACATAGACTTAGACTCTGTAAGAAGTGCTGCATCAAGAACCTAGAGCCTAAGAATCGATCTACAGAAGTGGAAGGGGCATCCCTAGATAATGTTCTGCTGCTCTACCTGTTCCTCTTTGACAATTCAATATCACTCAGTTCAATTTAAATCTATAAGCCTGAACAGAGCATCTATTTTGTTTTAGGTTAAGTGTCATAGGGGATTCAAAGAAATATAAATCCTGAGCACTGCTAACAAAGAGACTGTGATAAAACAAAACTTTGAAACAATGCAGGAATAACATGATAACATGGTTAAAACTGAAGGAAAATTTTGTTTAGCATTAGATAAGCATGTTCTTAGTGTTTATGAAATACTGCAAATTCTCCAGATATAATCATGAGCTATGTGAAGTGAAATATCTCTCTCAAATCTCTCTGCCTCCCAAACTTGAACTTACCTGGGGCTAAGAAGGGCTTTTACAAGTCTCAAGATTACCTTTGAAGATGTTGTAC
>NW_005304608.1:0-749 GCF_000412655.1 Myotis brandtii
GGGAATTGAACCGGCAACCTCTTGGTGCATGAGTGGACACAACCACTGAGCCACACTGGCCGGGCGTCAGTCCCCAGTTTTAAAAAGCACACTTTGGAGAGCCTTAGCACAAGTGGAGTGAGGGGTAGAGAAATGGTGCCCAGAATCCTTCATGGGAAATCAGAGCTTTGAAGGTCCTGTTCTGGATGATTCCAGTGTTTTACTTTCCTTTTGGATTATATGTTTTTATGTCTTAATTATGACTGCCCCAAGATCACAGGTGTCTTAATAAGGTGCTGGGGACGAGGCTTGAAGTATAGGGTTGGGAGCATTAAGAACCCTCCACGGGTACCTAGTCTTCAAAAGACGGAGAAACCCCTGGGTCCTTCTGACTTCAGATTCCCCCCATGGTGTTTTTCCCTTTGACTATTGCTAATTAAAGTGCCGACCTCAAATATGCCTTCATTACCACCTGCCTCCTCATGGATCTTTTGTTTCTGGTGCCCTAGCAAGTGGCAGTTTGCAAGAGCCTAGTTAGTCCTTGGGAAAATTACACCTGCAAGGCCAGCTCTTTGTGGCTTCGCCTCTGCCACTCAAATGTTTGCTCAACTACCTCTCTGGTCTGAGGCTCATGTCTCTGTCTCTCCACCAGCCGCTGGACTGCTTTGTACAGTTTATCCGTATGTTTGAAAAATGCAATTTTTCCACTCCCCCCTTATTCTGCTGTCAAACTCCCGGCTGATGCTGTCTTTGTTTAGTGGGTGGGAGGC
>NW_005304609.1:0-749 GCF_000412655.1 Myotis brandtii
CAGGAATGAGCCATGAGATGAAGGAAAGCACACTTTGAAGGTGAGAAGGGCAAAGAGGGAAAGGCGTGCCACAGAAGTAGCTAAGCAAGCCTTCCACAGAATCATATGAGAAAACGCTTGAGTGTAAAACTTCCCTTGGCTTCGTTGCAATGAGTCAACCTGATAGCTCTAATGCTATCTACTCCTTGAAATTATTATTTGTTCTGTGCTTAAATGGGAAATTAAAGTTTGACAAAGTCATTTGAACTAATCCAGATCTCATGCAAAGCAATTGGTTCAGAGCTGTTAGCACAGCAGATTTCTCGGTCCATTGAGAGTTTGATACAGTAAGGAAATCTCCTTGTGATTCTTTCCATTTTAAGCTCCAGACAAACTGCCCTTTCTGGGTCTTTAGCTTGTTTCTCTGATTACTTTTTAAGTGTCTCTCAGGAAAGTTTTTTTTCTCAATTTGATGCTCACTGTTCCAAGCCTTTTGCTTCTATCCCTCTCTCCTTGCTCTCTGACAGGTTTTTATTTTTTTAATTTATACACCATCTTTGAGAAACCACATCATGTGGAGATCTCCTAAATTTCCTGTTTTCCACTCTTCACTCTTTTCTTGGCTGTCTACTGAAATTTCTCCCTTATACTCTTGCAGTAATATTTCATTTATTTATTCCTTTCTTCTAAATGGTTGCCAAAATATGCAGCTGTTTCCTCCTGAATATTGTGAAGATCCACCACCTTATCTCTCAAAAGGAGGGGGAAAA
>NW_005304610.1:0-749 GCF_000412655.1 Myotis brandtii
AATAAATAAATAAATAAATACTACACATTAAACAGAATAGAAAATTGTACAGTTTCTAAGGGGTTCCTTGAGCAATTGGCATTTGCCAAAGTTACTTTGGACAAGGCAGGTGGTATAGAGGAGTCAAATAATTTATGTAGGATTTATGCTGATGAGGCTGAATCTGCTTTCTGACAAACACATCCTTGCAATTAATTTGTATTGTTTTTATTATTAATAGTTAGTATAGTGTCCTTTTAATTAAATAATCCAAGAGGGAATATTGAATGAAAGATCAGAGAAAAATGAAATATAAAAGTGAGCATGTTTAGTCTCTGAGATTCACATATACAGATATATTATAAAAAATGCACAAACTTTTTATATATAATTATAGTGGTATTTTAAAAAAGAGACAATAGTCAAGAAAATATACTCCATAAGTATATTTATTAGTATACTTTTATTAGTATATTCTGATTTTTTTCTTAAATATGTGAGATGTTTGGAAAAGATGATGTGGGCCTTTTTAAAGAATTACCTTTCATATTTGACCTTGAAAAGAAAAACACTCTTAAAAACGTGGGTGACAGTTTAGCTCTGAATGAAAACTAATGCATAGTACTTTCAGGTTAGAAGTAGTATCAAATCTGAATTTAGGTTAAAGTACCACTTATAATAAAACATACTCTCTGGGAGCTACACGATTTTAGTGACATGTAAATTAAACAGGATTGCCATTGTATTTTGCAGACTCTGTTTCATGAGAA
>NW_005304611.1:0-749 GCF_000412655.1 Myotis brandtii
GTGTCTCGCGCACGCACTCGGATTCTGTGTGTCCCTGTGTGAGTGTCACTGCGTGGCCTCGCACGCTGACGATTGCTGCTTCAGTGGAACCAGGCTGAGCCGCGGAGGACGCTGTGGCTGCAGAGCTTGCAGATGTCCTTGAAGAGGCGCAGGACACGTGGCTGCAGCCGAGAGGAGGGCGGGAGTGGGAGCAGCGGAGGCGGCACCAGCAGAAATGAAGTCACAGGACAGGATCCGGGCGGCCCCGGGTCAGTGCCAGTGCCCGGGCAGAGTGCCCCCCACCCTGGAGGCACCACGGCCCCCAACGGGCACCCTTCCGCACCAACCACAGCTGGAGGACGAAATCATGGGGAGGACTCCGTGGTACAAATATAAACCTTGTTGCTTCCCCAAACCACACCCGGCTTGAAGCGCTCATCTCGTTGTCATGGAATCACAATCCCCACAAGGACCAAAGGGACCACAATAGGCTACAGGGCCTGTTTCCCACTTAACTTCTAGAATCTTTTTTCCCTGAACTCCAGTCCCTCTCCTCCCTCTGAAGAATATACTAGATGCTACAGTGCAACCCCCATCACTGTGATTGCCAGCACTTCCTTCTGGGGAAAGCTCCACTCCCACCCTTGGCAACCATGTGACCCAAGCTGAGCCAATCAGAATTCTTCCCTGGGAGTTTTCACACTGGGGCAGAGAGGACCAGGTTCTCTGGGAGATGAAGGTGGTAGCTGTGAGCCAGGAGCTGGGGGGTG
>NW_005304612.1:0-749 GCF_000412655.1 Myotis brandtii
ATACAGTTGCTATGGATGGGATCTGTACAATGGGAGTGCAGTATAGGATTAGTGATCCTTTTCTCCATGTCATCAGCCACAGGAGCAGGAGAGGTGGGAGGGAAGGGCAACATGGGAATATGGGGAAGGGGAGCTCCAGATAAAGAAATAGGCATCACTAACTGCAGAGCTTAAGGTTACTGTGGGAGTGGAGGTTACAGCCTTCAAATTGCATGTGTAAGTCTAATATTAGGATTGAGGGAACCCCTGTATTCCTTTGAAACTGATCCAACAATAACAACAGAAATGTTGCACATATATATGAAATATTTTTCCACATGTTTCATTTCATATGTATATAAAAAATAATGGAAAAAAATATCCCTAAAATTTTCTCTAAAAAGTAGACTACAAAAGATTTTTATATTTTTCATATTACCTCTCTGAGTTTTCCAGATTCTTTTCAAGTGATATATTTTATAGTCAGGAAAAAGGCAGTATTTTATAAAACAAATGTACATAGGGATAGTATCTCTACTTAACTTGTTTTCTGTATTTACCACATTAACAACTGCATCGCATGGAATTTACTCCTTTTATCCAGAAATTAACATTAGACATTTTCATAAGTAAGAGGGCTTATGTCCTATATCTTAACAGAAGTTAATAAATAAACCTTTGATGGCTTTTATTCACACTTTTGATTTTATGAACTTTGACTACATTAATAACTTGCCTAATTTCGAGTTTTCACATGTACTGATTTGAAA
>NW_005304613.1:0-749 GCF_000412655.1 Myotis brandtii
GCAGCTTAATCCCATGACATGCTCCTAATAGATACAAATTTATTCATAATACATTTGCCCTTGGGAGCTTTGAAAAAGCTTACAATACTTACTCATGCCAATAGTCATTTCATTCATCTGTTACAATTTTGGTTGTTTTCCTGTCTACTGACTTTTAAAATTGAGATTGTGCATTGTGCCCACTCCCTCCTCTGCAAACACTGACCCTTAGCTTTTGTGGCACTAACCATCTGGAACTGTCTGCCCTCTTCTCTTCACATCACTGGAAGTCTAATTCACTGCTTGCTAAAGCACAAAACTCCCATTTAGCTCAGTAGGAGTTTAAAGAAAGATGAGTGGTAGATTGAACACTCATGATCACCTGCCCAGTTTGAATCACAGTCAAAATATTACCACTATTGTGAAAAGAGTCTGCCATGTTAAGAATAAGTGCATAGTCAAAGAAAATAGAGATCAACGATACCATATCATATATTCATATTTTATGTCACATTCATATCCATCAGTTGGAAACATATCCTTCCAGGTTGCATTTCTCTGATAGGCAAGAATTTTACATTTCAGCCAGAGTCATATCCCTTGACTGAAGACAATAAGTAGCTTCATAAAACCACTCATAGAGGTAAGTACTCTAAATCGTGTTGGTCCAAGATAGTCCTTTTTCATTGACTAATCCTATATAATAAAAGCCTTATATGCTAACTTTCTGGTCGTCCACTCAACCAATCAAAGCATAATATGCTAATGAT
>NW_005304614.1:0-750 GCF_000412655.1 Myotis brandtii
GCTTTTTAACTGTTTCTGTTTGTTTTCTGGTCCTTATTCCCGTATTGCTCACTAGCTCATACATTCATGTCCCAAACTGACTTCTAGCCATAATAGATGAGTAAATAGCCAACTTATATTTGGCCAGTAGCTTGGCCCCTCACATACTCGAGGCTGAAAATAATTTGTCCTGAGAAACTTGAAGGCGTTGCCTTTACATCGGGGCATTGTGTTGTAGTTGAAAAGTCTGATTCTTGCTCCGTGGAGGGTGATCCTTCTCTCTCTGAAAAATTTGATAATTGCCTTTATCCCGGTGTTTGAAAATTTCATAGTGCTAGGCTGTGTGTGTACAGTTTTAAAAATTCATTGGGTTGGGCCTTTGGTAGACGTTTCAGTTTAAAGACAACTGTTTCTCTTCAGCTCTGAAATTTTATGTGTGAATAATTTCTGTAATAATGTTCTTTCCTCTGTACATAATGTTGTTTGGGGATTCCAGCTATTTGGATACAGGGCTGCCCAAACTGAAGTCCATCTTTCTCAGCCAGTATCCTCATGTGACCCACAGAACACAGAAAGTGGTTTGAGTGACTTTCTCACATCTTCCAAGGATGGTCTTATCCAGTACTATTGTAGCTACATAGGAGAGAAATTAATAGATAACGTACAGTGAATGTCTTAGGACAGGGGTCAGCAAACTTTTTCTTAAAGGGCCAGTTAGTAAATATTTTAGGTGTCGCCAGCCAGGAAGCAATAATTGAGGCTATAATGTGG
>NW_005304615.1:0-750 GCF_000412655.1 Myotis brandtii
CCTTAGGCAGGTCATGACCACCTTCACTCTCTATTTTTCTTCTTGCAAAATTAGAACACTGAGCTGCATGATCATTCTGTTTAAAAGCTAAACCTTTGTCATTTATCTAATGTTTGTAGTGTCCAGAAAGCTGAAATGTGCTAGAGTCTAAGCTTAAGAAAAGTTTGTTCAGTGGCCACTTCCCCAGTTTTGCAACCAATGTCAAGTCAAAACTTGAACTTCCACACATGCCAAAAGGTGAATATTGGTGCCTTTGTTATTCCCATGATCCAGAAACCCCACTCCCCTGATAGGCCCCAAGAAACACATAGGGAGGAGCTCTTTAAGCACACCAGGATTTTCATCCCAGAGAAAATCATACACATGCCAGAAGCACAGTAGCTCACAAGGATACATGCAGACCACTAAAGTGATATCGGAGGGACATACTTCTTAGGAATAATTAGCTGGCTGCAAAATTAATACTTTTAAACATCTGCATAAAAAAACAAAGTTTATAATTCTGTTTTCTTCCCACCTTGTAACATTGCTCACAACCTACAATATATCAAAAATCATGTAGTCAGTTGATAGGGGAAACGTGAAGAAAGGAAAAAGGAAGAAAATTAATTAATTATAATAAAAGAAGAAAAGGGCCCCGCATGGACCAAGAATGAGAATGCACTGAGGAACATCATTAACACAAGTCTCTGTGTTTGCCATTAGAAGGAAGAGAAGAGAGGAAAGGATAAGCAAGGGTAAGGGTACTGG
>NW_005304616.1:0-750 GCF_000412655.1 Myotis brandtii
GCCGGCACATTTCAGGTAGTTCCGTTTTTGTGGTCAGAGCAGGAATGCAGCATTCCCCCGGGCGGTAGAGCTGCTTGTGGTGGTGAATGACACTAAACTGCTCCTTGGCATGGTGCCTGGCGCACTCTTCAGATGCCTTTCCTGTGCAGAGCAGTGCCAAAGGCACTACCCGCAGTGCTCAGGGCTCCCCGGATGTGTGCCATTTCAGGGCCCTGGAGAGGCAGTCGACCCCAACATCCGCTTCCCAGATCAGGGAGCCGAGCTCTGAGGTTTGGGCCTGCAGACCGTGCTGGCCTTGGCCCTTGGTCGCCAGGCCTTTAAGTAATCTGGGCAGGTGTGCCCTGCTACTCTGCCCCAGGCTGAGCAACACCCGCAGTAGCTGCCCCATTTTCTTCTTCTAATGACCCAATTTGTAGTTTAAAGAGGAAAAGCTTAATCTTCAATCTCAGGGCTAAGCTCCTCATTACCTAACTCTTGGTCTAGCCATGACATTTCCTGAGGGCACAAAGCTAATGATAGTCCTAAGAGAATGAAGTGTCTCTCTGAGACCATCAGTCCTCTGTGTCCTCCCTGCCAGGCGAGCGTGGTACAGAGCTAAGTTCTAGGCCTGCTCCTTCCCTGCAGTGCTGCATAAGGCTTGGAGTCCATAGACAAGTGCTTTGAGCAAATCCTTCCTCTCTGGGCCTCCATCTTCCTGTGAGGTAGGGCGTGTGGCGTAGGTGGGTGTAAAAAGTGGACTTAGTAATACCT
>NW_005304617.1:0-750 GCF_000412655.1 Myotis brandtii
TTCAATAGTCTTAAGTTAGTATGTAAATAAAGAAACATGTAGTGAGCATTTCCTATGTGCAAAATACTATGTGATGCACTGGGCATAGGCTGAGTAAACAATACAGGTCTGGAATTGCAACATGAGATTACAGTCTAGCTCAGGAGTCATATTAAATATATAGGTACTAGTTAGTACTAATAAAACTAAGTTCACCAGGTTTCATGAAGGAGTAAGATGCTAAGGGAACGTAAGTTTGAGTGTCTGCATGAAGGCCAGTGTACTTGAGAAGACAGGAGTGGGAGGGTGGCCATACCTGAGCCTGGAACATCTCCCAGGGACCAGGCCATGCTAATCTTTCTGTATATGTTATACTTTATTCTAATGATAACAGGCAACTCTCTTAGAGATTAAACACAGTGATGATCAGATTAGATTTGGGTGATGCAGAAGATGAAGTTAGAGCACTGAATTTTGATCAGCACGTTCCAATCCTATCACCTCTCCCTGGCCATTAACTGTCTCTATTACTTGGATTTTGGACTCATCATTGTAAAATGGAATAATGCCATATAAATCAGATGAGATCATGTATGTAGAAGTGAATGACAAAGTGGCATTCAGTGTACACATGGATGTCAGAGGCTACTATTTACTCTCTCATTCAAGCCTGTTGTTATCAGCTACCACTAAGAACATGCCTTTATCATCACACAGGGCCCAGTAAACAGTATTGAATTGAACACACACACACACACACACACACACACA
>NW_005304618.1:0-750 GCF_000412655.1 Myotis brandtii
TGGCAAAGTAATGACATTGGAAATAAAATACAGCTTTGAATTAGAACACCAAAAGGAAATTTCCATAGCTGCAATTTGGGGTAAGTGAAGAGAAAACTGAAGGAACAGTCAGGTGAGGTTATGCACAAGGCCTAAATATTCAATAGTTCCCAATACAGAGGGATTATAGATAAATACGAGCATAAAGGTGTGAATGTGGAAGTAACATAGAAAAGGAGGTCCTATCATTGGGTTCAATAATATGTACATTTGAATTAATCAGGTTGACTATTGCTAAAATGAATAAGTGATGATCCTATCATCAAATAATCTGATATTAAAAATAATTGTATATTATATCCAAAGACAAGATATGGCATTTGATTTGAATTGATATATTCACTCTTTAATTATTATCAAGAAGACTTTACGCTTACATAGTTTTTATGTTTTGTTTTTTACCTGTAAGAGGGGAGTGGCTGTGGGACAAGTGTAAACACTCCTTCTATCCCTGGTGCTTCTCTCAGATAAGTGGGTCCTCATCAGTTCGCTGAGCACTTTAAAGAGTCAGGGAGTGGACCAGATATCAGGGGAATTATGATTCAACAAAGTCAGCAGGCATCTACCTTTATACCTCCAAAATTACGTTGCATGCTAAAATTAAAGTATGGGATTGGGATAAAGTTGTTTTATTTTAGCATTAAAGACTAGGTGCTGCAAAAGTGGGAAAGACAGGGGAAAAAGATGGTGATATTTATTTATTTATTTATT
>NW_005304619.1:0-750 GCF_000412655.1 Myotis brandtii
TCTGCCATACCCCAACCTCCATTTCCCCTGAGAACTCCTTATGCAAAAAAAGAGAATTGGGAATGGGGTGGAAGGGAAACAGGAGTGATGTTAAAAAGATCTGGCTGTGGCTGGATTAGAGAGACTATACAAACAAAATAAACAAAAGCACAAAATAAAACAGGGAAAAAACACAAATGCAAGAGGGATACCTCCGCATTCATAAGTATATCTGTGAGCACAGCAGTGAGAATCTGCCTGCTAGTGATGTGTCATAGAGAATTTCTAAATCAACTAAATTAAGTATTTATCCTGTGTACCAGGACACTTTAAGGTGAAGAAATTGGCAATTCACATTCAGTTGTAATTTTAATAGTAACTAAAATCAATTTGAAACACTACTAGCAATTACAGTATTTCTTTTCCTCTTCTTCTCCTTCACATTCCCAACCCTCCTTTACTGTTCTCTTCTCTGTGACATCAGTCTTTTTCTTAAAAAGCGCTATTGACTTCATAAGGTCATTGTCTTGGGAGTAATCCTGGGGAAGGTTTGGAGAACCTACCCAGAGAGTTTGGACGCCAAGGCCAACCTGCATGTTGGCTGCTTCTCTTCTTGTCACCATGGGCATGAGATCAAATTCAAAGCCCTGTGCATACCTGGGGTCCACACATTATCTTCATACCTACATTTTGCACTCTGAAGACTTTCAGGGAAATAAAACACAATACCCAATGCCTAAAATATGAATGATGTGTATGTAACACTTATTT
>NW_005304620.1:0-750 GCF_000412655.1 Myotis brandtii
GGTTTCCCACAGCATAGAGGAGTTGTGTTTCCAGAAGAAGGGAAGGAAAGCTCAATAGACCATAATAGCATATATCACTAAAGTTATATAAGTACTTGGCCTCATCTCACACCACCTGTAGTAATCTTTCATCACCTCTTCTTTAAAGAGTTAAGTAAGGCAAAAACACCATTTATTAAATTGTAAAAACAAAAACTTGCAGTCTATGCAAATTTTAATCATTGTCTTAAAAATAAGAAAGAATTAAAGATGGTCTAAAATTATTGTATAAATCTCTGCTTATTTAGGCGTTTAATTTGTAAGTGCTCAGATGAAATGTTTCCATTGCTGATGCAAACCCCCAGACTTCAGAACTTTCCCACTGTTAACTGAATGTACTAATAACCACTGCTCCAGGCATTGGGCAAACTTAATTTCCCTTCCCCACTTCCCTGGCCACAACTGCCAATTAGAATCTCCTTGGAAGCTTTTAAAAATCCCTATGCCCAGGTGGTAACCCAGATGAGGGGAATCAAAATCTCTCAGATTAGAACCCAGATATCAGCATTTTAGTGGTTTCAGTGTGCAGTGATTTCAATGTGCAGCCAAGATTGCTACCACTGATCCAGCTGATGGGAAGTTTGCTTGCTGACTCATCCTATGCAGACCTTACTTCACCATTTGTGGTGTTAAACCACAAAGGATTAAGGTTTAATTAAGACCCTGTAGTCACAGCGGTTTTCAACCTGTGGGTCGAGAACAATGAAAATA